>NC_133658.1:510436653-510648754 GCF_037893015.1 Macrotis lagotis
TAACTTGTATTAGCTTGTTCTCTGGCAGGGGAGGAGGGAGAGAAGGGAGAGGAGAAGAAAAATGTGGAATCCAAACTTTACAGAAAATGATTGCTGAAAACTATCTTTGCATGTAGTTGGATTAATTAAAAAAAATAATGAACCCTCCCCATCCATTCTCCAAGTCTTTTGCAGCACTATTCTCAAATGTTTCAGGAAAATGATTTATATCATGTTGGCTCACCTTACTCTTATGCTTGCTGCAGTCCCTCAACATGAAAGAAACATCCATAGCTTCATTTTCAGAAAATGTTTTCAACACCCTTTAATAGTTGACATCTCAAAGTTTAGAATTAATTAAACATCCTATCATTCCCTAACAATACACATTTTAAGAAAAACTGAAGATGTTGCACTTTTGAAATAATATGTCTTAGAACAAAACATAGTAAGTAAAAATTTCATCATAAATCTGGTCAGCTTCAGGACATTTCCTGTGAAAAAGTGGCCTTTGCAGAAGACTATGATAATCCTCATTATCATAAAATATGCAATTTTAAATAACATTTACTATCTCTTATACTAAAATTAAATTATTATTTTTAATATTAGTTCTGTGTTGGCAATACAAATAAATGAGAGAATGGAATGTTGATACTGCTGTTATTCTATTTTTGACACCTCAGATATAACATTATTTTTGTCCAAAATAAAATAATAATTACTTTTATTACATATCTAATACATTAAAATTAAATTAAATCAAGTAGACTTACATTTCAGTTTCTGTATAAATTTATAACAAAATTTTTTGTATTAAAAGTTGAATGATGGCTTATTTTGCACAAAAAAAATGTTATATTGCAGTTGGTTAACATTTAAATATTGATGTTAGAAGCAAACTCTATGTCCCATACAAATAAGGGTTTCTTGGTTGTGCAAGTTATTCATAATTGCTTTCTGAATGTTGCATTTTAATCTTAATAATTTCCAATTCTGATCAAAGGAGTTATAAATTGTGGGTCTCCCTTAGTAGGGCTTTCTGGAAAGAGTCCTGTTTTCCTGGGTCTAAGGTCAATGCTGTAACTTACTTCCTATCAAAGTAGTAATGGATACCAAGTACAGAGACATATATTTTTTCATATAGTTAATGTGTAGATTCATTTTGTTTGATTATCCATTTATCTACATATATGTTCCAAGTTGCTTTTTTCCTCTTCTTTTCTCTTGATTTTTAATTGGGGTAGGGGAGAAGAGTTGGATGGAAAGATTATCAATAATAATGCCAAAAAAGGGAGGGAGGCATAATAATATTTTTAAATTGCATAGAAGAAAACAGAATGAAGTTCAGAATGAAACTCAGGAAAACAGAATAATTAAAAATATCTTATTTTTCCTAGTTACATGTAAAAATAATTTTTAACACTTTTTTTTAAATTTTTTTTTTGGCAAGGCAAATAGGGTTAAGTGGTTTGCCCAAGGCCACACAGCTAGGTAATTATTAAGTGTCTGAGGCCGGATCTGAACTCAGGTACTCCTGACTTCAGGGCCAGTGCTCTATCCACTGTGCCACCTAGCCGCCCCTTAACATTCATTTTAAAAAAAAAATTTGAGTTCCAAATTTTCTTTCTCCTCCCTCACCTCCCCTTTACCTGGGATAGCAAGCAATTTGATATTGGTTATATATGTTATACATATTCTAGCATGAGACCTTTGGATCATTATATAACTAAGATTAGCAAAGTTATTCATCCTTGTTCATTGTACAGTATTGCTGCTACTGTACAGTTTAGGTTTTACTCAATTCACTTCATATCAGGTCACATAAGTCTTTTCAGGTTTATTTTTTTCTGAAATGAGTTGCTCATCATTTCTTATAGGACAGTAAAATTCCATTACATTCATATCCCACAACTTGTTCAGCCCTTCCCCAATTGATGGGCATCCCCTCAAGTTCTAATTCTTTGCCACAACCAAAAGAGTGGCTGCAAATATTTTTGTACAAATAGGTCCTCTCCACCTTCCCCTCCTCCCCTGCCTTTCTAAATCTCTTTGAGATACAGACCCAGGAGTGGTATTGTTGCATCAAAGGATATGCACAGTTTTATAACTCTATGGGCAGAGTTCCAAATTGCTCTTCAGAATGCTTGGATAAATTTTCCACTCTGTTTTAACAATTCATTAATATCCCAATTTTCTCACATCTTTTATAACATTTATTATTTTCCTTTTCCAACCAGGACAATTTTCAAATTTATATATACATATATGTAAAAATTTTACATACTATTTTTAAAAGCATAAAAATGAAGACCTGAGAATTTATGCATAAAAATTTTCCAGCTTCATATAAAATCTTTTTTTTGTGTGTATATATATATATATTGAAATTTACTCTTTTTTTGCTGTTTAAGTTCATAATTTTTTAAATTGAAGAAGAAAAGGAAGGAAGGAAGGAAGGAAGGAAGGAAGGAAGGAAGGAAGGAAGGAGGGAGGGAGGGAGGGAGGGAGGGAGGGAAGGAGGAAAGAAAGAAAGAAAGAAAGAAAGAAAGAAAGAAAGAAAGAAAGAAAGAAAGAAAGAAAGAAAGAAAGAAAGAAAGAGAAAGAAGGAAGAAAGAAAAAATTGATGAATTTTGTGCAACTTACTCTTAGCAATAAATCACAATTTGATCTCCAACACTCAATTTTGAAGCAAAGAATTTATGTCCCCTAAATGGCTGGCTAAGTGTATGTTATTTGAATGACCAAAAAAGGAAAAAGGATGCTAAAGAGTATCCATTTGTGTTCCTAAGAACAAAAATTTTGAAAAATAAACTCTTTCATTCCTTTGAGTGATTGCAGTGGATATCATTGATAATGAATACTGGAGGGGATGGTAATTTCTATTTTGGGAATGGTCATATTTCAACATAGCATATCAAAGCAAAATAAAAATTATTTTTACTTTATGCACTATTTTGGATTAACTGCACATTTGGCATGTTCTCTGAGAAGTTTTTATGAATTTGCTGAAGATTTTTGTTGATCATATAGGTCAATTATTTCTAAATGATTGATATGTGAGTGTCATATTTACTATGAAGGGGATGAGGGGTTTAAGTTCCTAAGGGAGGATGAAAGATTGCAGTCTTATGGTGGAAAGTCCCTAACTGGGTCAGAAATAGCTTTTGGAGTTGATGTTTGAAAGAACCTGATTTTTGTCCAAATGTTTCTTCAGAAGTTGCCAATTTGCCTGGAGGCTGTGCCAATATCTCAGGAATCAGAACTCAGGAAGCAGCCCAGGGGACAACTCATTTAATAAAACCTAGAAGTCAAGCATTAGGTACCCTAACAAAAGAAAGCCTACTACTCAGAGAGTCAAAGAGTCCTCTTCAGAAAGCTTATTTTTAAAATTAAATAAGTAAGTCCTTAAAGGTAACTAAATGTCCTTCACCTGAGTTTTTTTAAGTTAACAGTCAACTCTGTGATTCACACTTCAATTAACAATGGAGTTTTAAGGAAGTATCAGAAAACATAACTGGTCAACAGGGGCACTCAAAGAACTCAGTGTTTTATTGCAAGAAGTGAGAGGAATTTTCATCTAAGACAGTTTGATATCTCATTGAAAAATGAAAGATGTGACACCCAAATGATCACAGGTCTCTAAAAACTGAGTAGGAAGCACTATGTCTTCTAAAAGCCACAGAGAAACCAGGCTTTTCTTCAGAGGAGGGAGGCTTTATTTTTTTCCCATTTCTTTTCTTGTCTTTGGGTTGGAGAAATCCTTTGCAAAAACTAAGACAAAGTTATCTATGAGAACTTTACAAAATGGTATCTGCTTGTTAAATTGCATCACCATTTTTGAGGGTAAGGGTAATCTCCAAATAGCTCAACTATAGTAGAATTAGATCTTCATAAAATAGTTTAAAATTATGAATTATATGTTAACTGTGCTATATTAATTTTTCCAGAAAGCATCACAATTTACTTGCTCGGCAAAGCAAATGACTAACTTAAGGAAGAGTACAGGAAAAAGAAATTTTTTTCCACCCTCCATAGATGGTAGACTACCTTAGGAGTCACAAAAAGAAAAGTAGATAGCAAGTGATGCAAATGTTAGCAAGGTACTGATATCTAGTGATGCCTTTACAGAGTATAAACACCTTTATTCTGAAAGAATTAAAGAGAACTTCATTGACTGAGCAAAAATTAGACATTACATCTTTGAGTACTTGAATTCAACAGTTTAGGAAGTCTAGACTAGGAACTCAAATGTGGAGGAGGTACCTGATTCCTTTTCCCTTCTTCTACCTGCCAAAGTGCTTTGAACAAAAGCAATTCAGTCAATAAAACACTATATCCACTAAAGAGAATCAACACAGAAAGAAGTAAAAGGCAGCTACTTGAGATGGGAAGTCAATTAAATGAACAGGACCTTTGGTAGCAGAAAAGTGAGTTAGCTATGGACTCAAGAAAATCCATGTATCTCTGGAAATCAAGTTAGGATACCTGGAGAAGAAGACTCTATGGGACCAGCTAAGTAACTCATATAATAAAGATAAAGAAAAAAAATTCCTAAGTCTGTAGTTTTGGAGCTGTATGTTGCTTACATGCATGCCTAAACTATTAATATACTCTGACTTTATACCTGTTCTCACAGATATCAAGTGAATTTATATGAGATTATACCCCAGATTTATGAGCAAATAGTTTATAGTTACTGCTTTCAACATGCCATCTTAGTAAATACTTTTAAGAACAAATTGTATCTGTTGGCTGATTATTATTGGGAAGTTCACTGGGAGGAATTCACGAGTTATATAGTTTTAGAAATAAGTATTCACAAGTGTAGATACCCCTTCCTCTTGAATCTCAATGTAACTACTCCTCTAGGGGGAAGCAAGGCTCAAATATAAGTATACATTGGGGGTATCTCAGAATAGGTGCTACATAAGAATTTAAAATGTGTTAAATTTTTGCTAGTTACTGAGTAAAAACTCATGCTAAACTGAATAGTTGGGCCTTTTTATAACATAGACATGGCTTAGATATTTTATACATGGAAGAATCTTTTTCAGAACCATCAAAACTTTTCAAAGTCAAAAATGATGTTTTTCCCTTAGTTTCCCCAAGAACAAAAATAAACATAGAGTCACAATGACTCTGTATAATTTTATTTATTATAGTTGTTAGGTATTACAAATATCTAATTATAGTCATAGTAGTAAAGATGGAAATGAAGTAAAGGCTGTTTATTTTTTGGTAGATGCCGAAATTTGGTTGGGACCAAAAGTAAATTGTTTAGTCTCTCGGGATCCCATGAAATCCTCTAATACTGTGAGCTATGGATGAGTTCTTCATCTACATGGAGTTTACACACTGGGAGTTCTCTATATTGCCATAACCATAGGGACATACGGAAGGAAATCTAAGCTAGGAAGGAACATAAAAAGACTTGAGGAGTAGACTTTTCTTCAATACATGAAGAGCATACTTTGTTTCTACCTGCCCAGCCTGTGCAACTTTTATTTATGTCCTTCCATAAATTTGACACAGTGATTCAATGTATTATTAACCTTCCTTTCTTCTCTGATTGTGAAAATTCCAGTGAAGCACTGTTACCGCCCATTTGTCAACCATCTTCTCTTCCAATTCTTAGATGATAGTGTTTATGCTATTCATCATAGTTCCTCATAGTTTCTCATTTATAAACCAATTCACATCCACCAAGAACCTCTCATTGCCCTCTTTATGATTTTCTTTTTCTTTTTTATCATTCTTTAGAGACAATTTAAACCATATCTTTCATTAAATAGCAACAATAGAAGAATGTTGATATTAAACTTTTGCTTTCATAAAAAGCTGGATATCTTTAAAGGAATTTTGCTTTTTTTTTTTATTAAGACTTTCCAGCCTTGGACTGTTCAATTTTGGATCCAATTTGTTCATTTTAACTTTCAATCCCAAATATATATATATTATTCATCCAAATGAATGGCCTCATCTGGGCAATAGACGTTCTTCATTCATTTAGTCTTCATTGTGTGAATGCCCAAGCCAAATTCTTTTTTTTAACATTTTTGCAAGGCAAATGGGGTTAAGTGGCTTGCCCAAGGCCACACAGCTAGGTAATTAGCTCCAAGGTCGGTGCTTTATCCACTATGCCACCTAGCCTCCCCAACCAAGCCAAATTCTTTTAAATAATTCCAGATATCTTCTAGGAGGCTTTGTTGAGTTCAAGTGTTTAATGTCGTAAACACATTGTCATCCACAAACAGGAGCAACTAGAGGACTTCCTGATCCACAGAAAATCCCTTTTCAGCTTGGACTATGAACTGAATCTCTATCACAATCTACATATCGCTGATTTGCTAATAAAGTTATAAAACATATACATGGATATAAAGCAGAGATTGGGAGATACAAAAGAATGATCTGACCAAAACATTGAGAATTTGAGGAGAAAAATATCACTTTAATCTGGAAAAATGTCAGGGAAAACTTGTTTGAGAAGGCAGCAGCATTGAGTCTTGCATGACAGAGAAGAATTTTCATAAATTAGTCAATTCCAGTTGTAGGAAGTAGTATAAGCAAAAGAACATTAATAGAATAGCATGCAAATGGTAAGGAGTTTAATATATAGATTATTTTAAGAGGAACAGTGTAAGAAAAAGTTGGAAGGATAATGTAAGTCCAAATTAGGACCTGAAAAGGCTAACCTTAACAAGATAGGATTTTAAAAATACACTGCATAAAAATTATTTATAAGCTTTTTAAAAATTATTTTTAATGTTGCATTGTGTTCCTCTAGGGATAGCTAAGTGGCACAGTAACTAGAAAACTGGTTCCAGAATCAGGAAGATGAGTTCTAATCTGAACTCAGATACTAGCTGTGTGACCCTGGGTCAATAAGTCACTCACCCTTTGTTGGACTCAGTTTAGTTAACTATAAAATGGGGATATTAAAGTACCTATCTCTCAGGGTTGTTATGACAATCAGATGAGATAATATGCATTTTTGAACACTCTAATTTCATTAATGGTAGTAAGCTAGCTTTTACATAGCATTTTTAAGGTTTGAAAAGCATTTTACAAATGATATTTTATTCCTAAAACAACCCTGAAAGGTAGGTGCTAAAATTATCCCCATTTACTAGTGAAGAAACTGGGGCATACACATGCTTTGCACATAGTAAGCATAATGTAAATGTTTATTCTCTTTCCTGATCTTGGGTTGGATTAGGTTAGAATTCTAGGAACTGTGTCTCTAATCTTTACCTTTTCTTCAGTACTTAGCACAAGGCTCTGATCAAAAGGAAATTCTTAATTTTTTTTTTAAATTTGAACTAAATGTTCCCTATGCCAAGGGATAAGGAACTTTCAAGAAATCTAGGGATGCCTGAAGAAATTTTGTGTTCTCTGAACCACAGATTGAAAATTACTGTTTTAAAATATCTTTGCCCCTCTCTATTAGATGGAGGGGAAGAGTAGCATGGTGGCTACAGTACTTGGTTTAGAATCAAGAAGACTTGGGTTCTAATACTGCCTCTGACATTTATTAGCTATATATTACTATGAAATGTTAAGTCATTTAGTTAATCTCTGTGTGTGTCTTAGGTAACTTCCTAGGATTTATCTGCTAAGTCATAATAAGTTTCCTCACCTGTGAAATGAGTTTTATAAGATGGTTGATCTTTTAGAAGCCTCTCTGCTCTACCAATCTGTGGTTAGCAATTAAAAAACAAAGTGGGATATTCACTACCTTCCTTTTTCAAAGAAATGTAATTTATTGACTCATATTCAGGAATGCTTCTCATTCAGTAGCTTTTCTGAGTATGTGGACTATGATCTCTTCACCTCTTTCAAGTTCCAAAACAAATATGTTAAAAAAAAATCAGTCCCCACAATTGTTTCTTTAATTATTCTCTAACCCCTTCTCAATTCATAGCTGTTTGGAATAACCATGAACTTTTGTTAAGCTCTCTGATGTCTTTTTCATTTCAATTAACAATGTTTATACTTGTGTTAGATTAACGTAACACTATTTTTATCATTTATATTATTTTTCCAAATACATGTAAAGATAGTTTTCAGCATTCATTTTTTGTAAGATTATGAGTTCTGCTTTTTATACTTCCCTTCCTTCCCTCCTCCGTAAAATAGCAAGTAATGTGATATAGGTTATACATTTACAATTATGTTAAACATATTTCCATATTGGTCAAATTGTCAAAGAAGAATCAGAACAAAAGAAAAAAAACAAATTAAAAATAGTGAAAATAGTAAACTTTGCTCTGCATTCAAACTACATGGTTCTTTCTCTGGATGTGGATGGCATTTTCCATCACAAGTCTTTTGGAAGTGTCTTTCACCACTGTATTTTTGAACAACCTAATTTTATTAATGGTAATAAACTAGCTTTTATGTAGCACTTTAAGGTTTGCAAAGCATTTTACAAATGTTATCTTATTTTTATTCCTAAAACAGCACTGAGAGGTAGATGCTAAATTATCCCCATTTACTAATGAAGACACTGAGGCATACAGAGGTAAAGTGATTTGCTCAGATTTATCAGGAATTTAATTCAGGTTAATTAAAAACCAGGTAGTGATTGAGTATTCTCCTTTGGTAATGAAAAGTGAAATAAGAAGTTGCTCTTTGACTGATGTAAAGAGGATTGTCTTTGTTTATTAAAGTGGGGGCCATATTTCCTGAAGTCTCAGTTAAATTTTGGTGGAGATAGTTTGACTCAATGGATAGTTAAATCTAAATCCAATCACTGGGAGTTAGGATTTGTTTATTAAGCACCAGCAATATAGATTTACTACATGCCTAGACTCCTCTTTATAGGATATTATATAAGAATGAGACCCAATTGCTTCCCATGAGAATTTCGTTATAGAGATGAATCCTATAGAAATGAGACAATCAAACACAAGACCTTAATATACATCCATATGTGGGTGGGGGTAGGGATGTGTCTGTGTGTCTGTGTTGGGGCAATGAAGTGTTCCCCAATCATTTGAGATGATCCCCAATCAACCTGATAAGATCACTCTAGCTTGACTCCTAGGGCCATATTGATTGGATTTCTTTTCTTTTAAATTTTATTTATTTATTTTTATCCAATTGCATATGCACATTTTTAAGTTACAAAATTTCCTTCCACCCTCCCTTCCCACTCACCTCCCCTCAGCAGCAGTCAGGTTAGCATTGTACATACATATTTTGATAAACATGCTTACAAATTAGTAATTTTTGGTATGAGGAATTAGGATTAAAGGAAAGAGATACATAAGAGATAATTTTATAATGTGTTCATCAGATTTGGAAGGGTTGTTTTTTTTTGTGTGTGTATGTTTTGTTTTGATTTGTTTTTCTTCCTCTGGATGGGGATAATATAGTCCAAAGCCAGCCTAATACAGTTGTCCTAGCTCTCTGGACTTCTGAGAGGAAATGCTTCTATCAAGGTTGTTCATCTCACAATGCTGTTGATGTGCACATTGTTCTCTTGGTTCTACTCCCTTGGCTCAGCATCGGATTCAGTGAGTATGGATTGGATTTCAAAGACTAGGGCTGTCTTCTGATGACTGAGTGATTGAGGACCAACTGCCTCTCTCTCTATTGTCTACAAAAACAAATTAGTCAGTCTCCTGCATTTTCTTAAAGATTTCCTCCTGGCCTCTTTCTGAATTTGCTTTCTTATAAAATGTGTATTAGAAAGGACAGACTTCTTTCTTTTCCCTTCTCCATTTTCAATTTCTCCTTCCCCTCTCCTAGGAGTAGTTGATGGAAATTTGCTGCAAAAGCACATAATAGAGGCAGATAATAGAGGCAATGTTTGCACATGATTTGAGAGAAGAGAATAGGCTTTATAAGCTTAACAGATGGTCACTACGAGGACCCTGAGATGTAGTATAGAAACAGGTGCACGCCCACGTATGCACTTGTTAGCTTTGGGAGCAGCTGCTTCCTGGGTAACACCAAGGTCTAGAGTTCCTTTGTTCAAGAGTCTTGGCTCTTAACTTTTTAGAGAGATTTCCTGAATCTCTCTAAAGAAGATAGTCTCCACTATTTCTGTGCCATGGCTTCCCTGGATACCAAAGTCAGAGAGTTCTTTGAGCAAGGAAGATCCAAAAGGTGAAAGAGATTACTTGCTTAGCATCCTTAAGGTATTTTAAATATCTGGGGAGACTCCAACCACAGCAGGGCATTATGAGTCTGAAAGAAATTAGGTGTGGAACATGGAAGAGGAATGCAAGTATGTTGTCCCAATTGTAGTTCTCTATAATGCTCCCTTTTGAGGAAAGGAGGGTAGGGTAAATTTGATGGGGGAGGAAGCAAGCATTTAAGAGTCTACTGTGTGTCAGAAAATGAGATAAATGATTTTCAAATACCTTATTTGAACTTCACAACAATCTTGGAAGACAAACCCTATCACTAATCCTTTGATTTGCACACAATTACACAGCTAGTAAGTGTCTGAGTCTGGATTTGAACTCAGTTCTTCCTGACTCCAGGACCAGTACTCTATCCATTCTGTCATCTTATAAATTATTTGAGTGCTTTTTCATTTCTGTCTCTTTTTAGGAATTCCTATGAGTCTATTTTTTTTTCTTTTGCATATTCGGTGAGGCTAAAAAAGACTACCATAAAACCTGAATGCTCTATGGGAAGCTTAGACATGATGATCCATATTTAGTGAAACCTAGAAATTAAAATACACTAGCATATTTTAGAAATTTTTCTTGTCTGTTCCATTTTCATAGACAACTGAAGTCAAAATATTAATAACTGGGTGAAATGGACCAAATAGAGATAATTTACTCTCTCAGGGATAGTCTGTAGATTTGAACTTACTCCATGTAAACTCAGAGCTTTTGGCAGGGGGAAGGCAGTAGGCATGGGCTATATTTGAAATAATAATCAGAGGCAGAATAGATTAGTGGATAGAAAGTTGGTCTTGAAGTTAGGAAAACCTAGATCAAGTCTTATTTCTAATTCATACTGGCTATATGATTCTAAAAAAATCACCAAGTCTTCCAGTCTCCCCTGGCAACTAAGACTATGTTATTACACAGCCTTATTAGGATGCATTAATAGAGAATGTTTTTGCATGGATACCCAAGTTCAATAAAATCACAGGTCCTGACCCTCTCCAAAACCAAAAATACAGATTAATAACTGCTATTTATGTAACACCAAGAAAATAGTGAAATAGTGGCAGCTAGATGACTCTGTGAATAGAGCATTTAGTCTGGATTCAGAAAGCTATTGGTCAGTCGTTTTTAGTCACGTCTGACTCTCTGGGACCCCATTTGAAATTTTCTTGGCATAGACCCTGGAGTGGTTTACTATTCTTTTCCAGTTCATTTTACAGAAGATGAAATTGAAGCAAACTAGGTTAAGAGATTTGCTCAGGGTCACACAGTTAGTAGACCCAAGTTCAATTCTGACCTCAAATACTCACTAGTTGTGTGACCCTGGGCAAGTTGTTTAACCTCTGTTTATTTTAATTCACTATCGAAGGAAATATTAAACTATTCTAGTATCTTTGCTAAGGAAACCCTATGGACAGTATGATCCATGAGGTCATGAAGAAATCAGGCACAAATGAATGACAATAACAACAACAAATGCTACAGCACTAAGCCTCTTGCTGGAAATGGAATTGAGCTTTAATGGAAAGTAGCAGTTCCAAAAGGAGATAAGAGTATTTCAGCCATTCAAAATAGGCTCAGCAAAAGCATGGCAATAGGAATTGGAATATTGTATACAAAAGTAACAAGTAGGGGCAGTTAGGTGGTGCAGTGAATAGATCATGGGCCCTGGAATCAGGAGGACCTGAGTTCAAAGATGACTTCAGACATGTAATAATTACCTAGATATGTGACTTTGGGCAAGTCACTTAACTCCATTGCCTTTCAAAAGGAAAATAAAAAACCTAGCAAGTAGATCACTTGACTTAATATACTGGAATATACTGAGAGTAATTTAAGAAGATCTGAAAATAATAGGTTAGAGGAGAATTAAAAAGGATTTTAAAAGTCAAAATGAGGAGTTTGTATTTTATCCTAGAAGTGAAGCTTTTTCAGCAGCATAGTCAGACCTGTGCTTTAGGAATATCAGTATTGACTTGGTTAACAGGTTGTAAAGACAATAGCATTCTTACTTTAGTTCAGTAAAAATGTCTGGAGCTCCTCCCCCTCCCAGCTTCGCAACTTCCACATCTTTTTTAAGAGTGCCATCTTCTCTGTTGTTTGCTTAAAATGTTGAGAACTTGGATCTATGAAAGAAGATGAAAAAAAAAGAAAAGATGAAATCCATGGCATAGCAACTTTCATGATAATAACAATGAAATTTCAATGTGAAAATTGCTGGGAAATATTCTCTAGTCTAGGCAGACATGTAAAGTGGATACACATGATCAGAGTCCATCTGGTACTGGAACATTCAGGAGAAAGTTCTCAGATGATAATACCAAGAAGCAATTGTTTTCCTTGGAATGTTAAGACATCTTCATTCAACTCTTTGATATACATTGTACCTAAGACCTCAGGCAGCTTACAACACAGCCCAGTAAGGAAAATTTTCCTAAGAACACACAATGAAAAATCACCCAGACAACTATATCCCTGAGTACTATTATTTTTATATTTCCTTTAGGCACTTGATAGCTTCATTAGGGCTTCTGGGATCAGAGACTGCCTTCTGAAATCCATAGTTTAACTTTCCTGCCTCCCTAATTATTACAACAAAAAAGCATATAATATATACAGATGATTCATCAGGTTGTTAGATAAAACCTTGCTAATGGTAATGCCACCCAAAAGGACAGGACTGGAAAATCAAAATCTTGAGTTTTTTTAATATTTAATATTTATTTATTCTCATTTTGTACAAATAATGTTTTTATACATTAATAAAATATTCTTGTTTAAGAGTAAACAAAATACCCCTCCCCCCAAAAAATATAGATTCGCTTGAGCGATAAAGTAAAGGGGAGAGAAAAAAATTAAATTAAAAAAATATAGTAAAATTGTAGGTATGGCCAGGTGGCACAATGCACAGAGCACCAGCCCTGGAGCCATGAGCACCTGAGCCCATATCCGACCCCATAGACCCGACAATCACCCAGTCATGTGACATGCAAGCCACCCCAACCCCCACTGCCCTGCAAAAACCAAAAAAATAGTAATAATAGTAGGGGTAGCTGGGTGGCAGACAGAGCATTGGCCCTTGAGCCAGGAGCACCTGGGTCCAAATCTGGCCTCAGACACCCAACAATCACCGTGCTATGCGGCCCCAGGCAGGTCACCCAGCCCCATTTGCCCTGCACTCCCCCAAAAATAATAATAATAATAATAATGATAATAATAATAATAATAATAATAATAATGTGCTTCAGTCTTTGTTCCAACACCAACAGCTCTGTCATGGGTGGATCACATTCTTTATGATAAGTCCATTGCGAAAATTACTTCCATATTTTTCCACTGTTGCCATTGCTGATCGCAACTCCCTCCTTTCCTATTTCTCTACTACCATGTACTATATTTTCTCTCTCCTTTCACTCTGACTCTGCTCTGTGGTAGCTGAGTGGTGCAGCAGACAGATCCCTGGTCCTGGGGCCAAGAGGCCCCGAGGCCCCTGCCACCCCTCAGGCCCAGCATCCACCTGACCCTATGGTCCCGGACAGGCCATCCAATCCCAGCCCCTTGCAAGAAGTAAAAAAGAAAATGTGTTATATATGACCACTCTCCCCCCATGGTCCATCTTCTCCTCCATCACTCACATACCCCCCTTCCCCCTGTCCCCCCACTTCTTACTCTAGATGCCTATACCCCATTGAGTATATACGCTGTTTCCTCTCCTAGCCATCTCTGATGAGAGCAAAGGTTCCCTCATTCCCCCTTGTCTTCCCCCCTTCCATATCATTGCAATAGCTCATTGTAATAAAGAAAAATTTTATTATGTGAAATATCTTGGCCTATTCCCCCCCTCTCCTTTTTCTTTCTCCAATTACATTTTCCTTTTTTCTATTGACTCCATTTTTATACATATTTTTGTCTTCAAATTCAGCTTTCTCCTGTGCTTCAACTATAAAAGCTCCTTCTACCTGCTCTAGTAACTGAGAAGGTTCATATGAGTATTATCAGTGTCATTTTTCTATGCAGGAATACATGCAGTTCATCATCATTACATCCCTCATATTTTCCCCTTCTCCTCCAATCTCTATGCTTCACCTGAGTCCTGTATGTGAAGATCAAACCTTCTGTTCAGCTCTGGCCATTCCAACAGGCACATTTGAAATTTCCCTGGTTCATTGAAAGTCCATCATTTTCCCCGGAAGAGGACATTCAGTTTTGATGGGTAGTTGATTCTCGGTTGCATTCCAAGCTCTTTTGCCTTCCAGTATATTATATTCCAAGCCCTACGAGCTTTTAACGAAGTTGCTGCTAAGTCCTGTGAGATCCTGACTGCAGCTCCACAATATTTGAATTGTGTCCTTCTGGCTTCTTGCAATATTTTCTCTTTGACTTGGGAGTTCTGGAACTTGGCTATAATATTCCTGGGGTTGGTTTTTTGGGATCTCTTTCTCAGGGGGATTGGTGGATTCTCTCCATTTCTATTTTGCACTCTGCTTCTAGGATACCAGGGCAATTTTCCTGTAGTAATTCTTTGAAAATAATGTCGAGACTTTTTTCCTGATCATGACTTTCAGGTATTCCAATAATTTTTAAATTATCTTTCCTAAGTCTGTTTTCTATATCAGTTGTTTTTTCAGTGAGATGTTTCACATTTTCTTCTAAATTTTCATTCTTTGGTTTTGAAGTATTGAGTCCTGATTTCTTGTAAATTCATCAATCTCCCTGAGTTCTATTCTTTGTCTGAAGGATTTCTTTTCCTCAGAGAGTTTTCTTATCTCTTTTTCCATCTGGTCAATTTTGCTTTTTAAAGCATTCTCCTCCTCAATAACTTTTTGAACTGTTTTATCCATTTGACCTAAGCTGGTTTTTAGCATGCTATTTTCTTCAGCATTTTTTTGGATTTCCTTGACTAGACTGCTGACTTCATTTTCATGTTTTTCTTGCATCTCTCTCATTTCTTTTCCAGTTTTTCTTCTAACTCCCTCATTTGATTTTCAAAGTCTTTTTTGAGCTCTGTCATAGCCTGATCACAATTTCTGTTTTTTCTTGGAGTCTTTAGATGCAAGAGCTTGTGTTTCCTCATCTTCAGACTGAGTATATTGATCCTTCTTGGGATCATAGATAATGTATTTCTCAATGGTGTTCCTCTTTTTTTCTCTGCTTGCTCATTTTCCTAGCCTAAGCCTGTTTTGGGGGTGCTTCCTGAGCTTTTGAGACACTCCTACAAGGGTCTCAGTGTGTTTGAGGCTCTGTCCTCTCTCCTGGTCTGTGAATGACCATATGCGCCCCACCCTTGCTATGAGGCTGAGGTGGAGGGGGCCCCTGCTGTTCTCTTGGGGGGCTTAGACTGTGATCAGGACCTGAATGTGTTCAGAGCCCCAGAGTCCTGTTCCAGGAGCAGAGCTCAGCAGTCTCTCTCTTCACTCCCCTCCCTCAGCTCAATGGGCTCATGTCCTAGGGGCTCCTGCTTACAGACTCTTCCTGCTTATGTTTCCTGGATCTGGAATGTAGTGGCCACGCTGCTCGCTGTGTGCTCTGAGGGCTGGACTTCACATGCTCACTCTGGCAGATGTTCCCCTGCTGTTCCCCCAATTTGTGCCCGGTGCTCCCTGGGGGCGTAGCTCAGAAAACTCTCCCGCACTGTGAGCCAGGGCTCCCAGCACCCTGGGGCTGCCTCCAGGAGTCTGAAGTTCTTTCACTCTGGTGGGCCACCCCTCTGGCGGGCCGCCCCTCCAACCCCGGGGAGCCAAGCCTTTCTGCTCTTTTCCAGGTTACCTTGAGTAGGAGAACTGCCTCACTGGGTCCCTCTGTGGGTTCTGTCTCTCGAAAATTTAGTTAAAGTCCTTAGTTTCAAAGATTTATGAGAGAGCACCTAAGACATGATCCGCTCTTGTCTCCATCTTGGCTCCACCCCTCCAAAATATTGATTTTAGGCTAATGATGGACAGGTTTTTCAGGACAGCTCTTCTTGGCTTCCAGTGAAACACTGCTGAAGCTGATCCCTGGAGAAGCATATACTTTGAATTTCCCTTTTTATGGAAGTATTTAGAAGGATCACAATAAAATATCCTTCATTCCAGTAGTGAATCAATATCATCTTTAAGTTTATATCACAATTTGATGCAACAGCAGATCTAGCCACAATCATCCTATAAAATGGAGATCATGGTATTTCCAACCATTAAAGTATAATAGAGATTAATATTTATGTGGTATCAACAATCAGTATTCCCTGTGATTACTTGAACCATGACCAGTGAAGAGGACAGTGTTTGAAGGAATAAAAAAGCATAACTAGCTATCTTATCCGTGCATCTTTATCCCTTTATGAGAGAAATGAAATCTTCCTACTGCAAGAACACAGAAGAAAAATTTCTTGGTGAAAAATGAGAAACAAAATATGAAAAACCTTCAAGAAATTTTACAGTGATTTATAGAACTGTGACTTTTTAGGACCTACATACTCACTTTGCATGAGAGGATGCAGGGAGAATATCTAAGCCTATAGTTACATAGGCAAAGAAAAGAAACTTTGTGAGGAAACTTTTTTCAACAACATAGACTGGAAACTGCTTTGCAACTTATAATCTTAAAAGATCATTTAGGGGCTTTAAAATGTCAAGTTACTTGCCCAAGATCATTGCAGCTAGTTTGTGTCAATGGTCAAGGAACTCAGTTCTTTCTTATTTCTAAGTCAACAATTAATTTACTTCATGTCCCTTCTCTATGAAAACTTCATATTGCTCATCAGTTTCAGAAAGGAACAGAAATTTCAAAATGGTCCTTAAGCCTACATGACACTTGGGGAAGGAGGGAAAGAGAAAGAGTATAGTGTGACTTTCTGTCATTCATATGAATACTGGTTGCACTACCACAGAGAGTCAAGGCAGAATGGAATGGGACATTATTAAATTACATTCAGGAAGACAATTAATTGCATTTATGACCTAAATGCACAGGACCCTAGTCTGGTTGAGATAGTTATAAAATCATCAAATGTTGGAACCTAAAGGAACCTTTTGTTGTTATTTATTCATTCCAATGAGTCTAACTCTTCATTACCTCATGACCATAGTACTCTAGGTCCTTCTATCACCTACTATTTCTTGAAGGGGCCTTAGACCCCAGTTATTTAAAGATGATGAAATTAAGACTCAGAGAGACAAATCTAAGATGAATAGCAATTTATTAGTAGAGAAAGTATGCAAAGAATTATGTTAATAATCTTATTTTAAAAATGAGAAAATGGTATGGTTCCAAATTAGAGAATCTTCAAAAATGTCTTTCCATGGACCAACTCAAGTTGAAAGAGAAACCATAATGTAGTGAAAAAACAATAGACCTACAGATTTGAGAAACTAAATTCTAAATTTCTCATCAGGGACCTTGAACAAGCCAAAAAAACTCTCTGAGCTTCAGTTTGCTCACTTGTCACATGACAGAACTATACTAGGTAATCTCTAAAGGATTTTTTCCATCTTTAAAATACCAAATTCTATGTAAGAATTAGGAAGGTCACCAAGACATACATATAGACACATTTATATGTGACATCTGTGGAATGCATATTCTATTTCTAAGAAAATTTCTAGTTAAGGTCGTCCTCCTCATAGTCTTAAGGTTCTAAAGACTTCACAGAATGAGATGCAAGAGAATTCACCTTTGAGTCAGGACACCTGGATTTGATTCTGGTTTTGATATTTTTTAGTGTGTGACTGTAGCCTCTGGCTACTTGAGGTTGGTTCTGCCTATAAGGAACATTATTTTGACTCAGGAAAACATGAGTAGAAATAAAACAAAAATTTATTTTAAAAGGTTACAAGATATAGGAAGGACTAGGGAGAGAGAGAGAGACAGACAGACAGAGAGAGACAGAGACAGAGAAAGAGAGAGAGACAGAGGCAGAGACAGAGAGAGACAGAGACAGAGACAGAGAAACAGAGATAAAAGAACAGCCAAGCAGCATTGGTTGGGCCATGGTCAGAGAAGATTGCTGGCCTTCAGCCAGGGTCCAACCCAGGTTTTTATGTCTTGACTCTCATCCAGAGGGCAAAAGATGAACTCCTTTTCCCTATATTGAACCAGAAATTAGGTAGAGGGTAAAGCCTAATCAAGAATGGGTGGGTAGATGCGGAACCAAGATGACAGCATGAGGGCAGCATTTCCCTATAACTCCTTCCCCCCTCAAAAAAATTCCAAAAGCCATCAAATTATGACTCTAGCCAAAATTCAGAGGGGCAGAACCCACAGAAAGACTGAGTGATACATTTTCCCAGTCCAAGATAACTTAGAAGTTCCATGGAAAAGTGTTTCATCAGGACTGGGAGTTGGAAAAATCCCCAGTTGCAGTGCAGCCTGGGAATAGCTTGAAGGTGCAGTGAGAGAAATCTGCTACACCAGAATGAGTGTGGAGTGTGAAGCACTGGTCACAGAACCTGCAGTGAGAATCAGGAGAAACCAGCCTGCACCTCCAGAGCACAGCCCACAGACAATAAGGAGGTCAGGGGAGACTACAGAAATTTCTCTACTCTTCCTGAGGGCAGGATTCTTCTGTTCGCCCACACTCAGATCCAGGTTGCAGTTTGGGCTTCCATACTAAGATAGCTGAACTGGGTTCCTCCTTACAGATCCAGGACAGAGGGGAGTGCTGTGGTCATCTACATATCAAAGCACAGGCAAGAGAGCATAAGACCTTGGAGGAATAAAGGTCCCAGTGGGGTGCCTGAGGAAATGAGTAAACAACAGAAAAAGAAGAATTTGACCATAGAAAATTACTTTAGTCCCATGGAAGATCAAAACACATACTCAGATGATGACAAAATTGAAACTTCCATATCCAAAGCCTCCAAGAGAAATAGAAAATGGGCTCAGACTATGGATGAGCTCAAAAAAGACTTTGAAAAGCAATTAAGGGAGGTGGAGGAAAAATAGGGAGGAAAAATTAGAGTGATACAGAAAAATCATGAAAACCAAATCAACAACAGCTAGATGAAAGAAATACAAAAAAATATTGAAGAAAATATGTTAAAAACCCATTTAAGCCTCATGGAAAAAGTAAAACAAAAGGCAAATTAGGAGAAGAATGCCTTAAAAAGCAGAATTGGCCAGCTGGAAAAGGAGATAAAAAAGCTCTCTGAAGAAAATAACTCCTTCCAATGCAGAATGGAAGTAAATGAAGCTGATGGCTTTTTAGGAAATCAGGAAGAAATAAATCTCTTCCAAAAATCCAAAAATTAGAAGAAAATGTGAAATATCTCATTGGAAAAACAACCAACCTCAAAAACAGATCCAGAAGAAATAATTTAAAAATTATTGAGCTACCTGAAAGTCAAGACCAGGAAAATAGCCTAGACTTCATTTTTCAAGAAATAATACAGAAAAATTGCCCTGAGATCCTAGAAGCAGAGGGCAAAATAGAAATTGAGGGAATTCACCAGTCACCTCCTGAAAGAGATCCCAAAAGAAAACCTTCCAGGAATATTATAGCCAAATTCCAAAACTCCCAAGTCAAAGAGAAAATTCTAAAAGCTGCCAGAAACAAACAATTCAACTATCGAGACTCCATAGTCATTATTATACAGGATCTGGCAGCATCTCCATTGAGGGCTTGTAGGAATTGGAATATGATATTCCAGAAGGCAAAAGATCTTGGTTTACAACTGAGAATCAACTACCCAGCAAAACTGAACATCCTCTTTCAGGGGAAAAGATGGACTTTCAATGAAACAGGGGACTTTCAAACTTTCCTATTGAAACAACCAGAGCTGAACATAAAGTTTGATCTCCAAGTACAGGACTCTAGTGAACCATAGAGGGGGTGGATGAGAAGAATTAACTATGAGGAACTTAATGATATTGAACTGTTTGTATTCCTGCATGGGAAGAAGATATTGATAACTCATATGAACTTTCTCATTTATAAGAGCTGTTAGAAGGAGCATATATAGACAGGGCACAGGAAGGAGTGGAATATAATGGTATAATATAGTAAAAAGATGGAGTCAATAAAGGAAAGTTCTGGGAGGAAGCTAAAGGAGATGAAGAAGAAGTTAAGAAATTTCACATAAGGGTCAAGAAAAAGCTTTTTTCAATGGAGTGGAATGGGGGAAGGCAAGGGGGAATAAGTGAGTCTCTGTTCTCATCAGAAATGGCTCAGAGAGGAAATAGGGTATAGAAATCTATCTTACCCTAGAGAAAATGAGAAGAAAGGGATGGGATAAGGGGGAATGGGGAGAGGGAAGGGGGAGAATAGGTGATAGAAGAGAGGGAAGATTGTAGGAGAGGGTACTCAGATACAACACACTTTTGGGCAGGACCAGGATGAAAGGAGAGAGATAATAGAATAAATGAGAGTGGGGAGGAATAGAGTGGAGGGAAATACAGCCAGTAATAGCAACTGTGGGAAAAATATTGAAGCAACTTCTCTGGTGGACTTAGGATGAAGAAAGCAATTCACCCCAGAGACAGAGTCATTGGAATCTGAACACAGACTGAAGTACATTTTTTTTCTCTCTCTCTCTCTATTCTTGAGTTTTCTCATCTTCTTGGGGAGGGGGGGTTATGTTTACTCTTATAATAAAAATTACTGTAATAATATAAAATATATAAATCAAAAAAAATTTTTTTAAAAAAAAGAATGGTTGGGTCTCCATCCATCAGCTCTTAAGAATACAAATTATTTCTATTACAATCATAACTCTCTACTTCAAGTCAATTTACATCTTCACCCAAGTTCTTTCTATTACATGAACAATTCTCTTCAGGTTTCCCCTCCATCATGACCACTGACAAATTATTTCATCCCTTTAAATCTCAATTGCCTTCTCTTAAAAATTTTATGCCGTACTAGGTAATTGTTTAGAAGTGCTTTTCTTTCTTTTTTAAAAATTTTTTAAATTTATTTAAGGCAATGGGGTTAAGTTACTTGCCCAAGGTCACACAGCTAGGCAATTATTAAGTGTCTGAGACCAGATTTGAATTCAGTTATTCCTGACTCCAGGGCCAGTGCTCTATCCACTGTGCTACCTAGCTACCCCTAGAAGCACTTTTCAATCTTTAAGGTGTAAGAATATGATTTACCATCATCCTCATCCTCGACCATTCATTATCTTCTATTTCTTAAAATAGAATTGAAGAATCTTAAAACTTTATTGGAAATTCAGGGATCATCCCCCAGCAACAGAATCCCCTCTATAATATTCTTTCCCAATGGTCGATGAAGGTCCACCCTTTGCTCTAACAGTTTCATTGCTTTTGAGATCAGAACCTCAATGCAACTCATTCCATCTCTAAATAGTTTTAATTGAGGGATAATTGCTTCCCTATCTCTTCCATTCCTTGGTTTCAACTGTCCACACTGGATCTATACAGAATTCCCTTTTCACATGACAAATTTTTAACATGCAATAACAATAATTCCAAAACTATCAAAACACTTTAAAATTTGCAAAACACATTTGACCTTCATAACAACCCTGAGAGGTAGATCCTGTTATTCTCCTCATCATTTTCTTATCTAATCTAGATCACTAAATGGGTGTTTCCTCAGTCAAACTGAGACCTGTTAAAGACCTTAGATCAAAAAGGCAAAGGATTCCCACACCACTGCATCCACAACCATCTCCATATCCGGCCATAAGACCCATATTGTTCTGGAGAAAAAAGTGAGGCTGGTGACTTTGCCCAATCACTCTCCCCACTTAAATCCAACTCTCTTGCATGTCATGGCATCACCTCCCTGATAACATAGTGTTCTTCAAGAATGAAGGACAGGGGGTGACTAGGTGGCGCAGTGGATAGAGCACGGGCCCTGGAGTCAGGAATACCTGAGTTCAAATCCGGCCTCAGACACTTAATAATTACCTAGCTGTGTGGCCTTGGGCAAGCCACTTAACACCATTTGCCTTGCAAAAAAACCCTAAAAATATAAAAAAGAATGAAGGACAAACAACAACAACAGATGAGAAGAGTGTGGCTAAACAGAAGCTGGAAGCTGTTGCGTGAGGACCAGCCTAGACAGCTAAGTGCAGGGAGCTTCATCAAAAAAAAAAAAAAGGTTTGCCCTTAGGGCAGTTATGTCAATGGAATGCTAGCCCTGGAATCAGGAAACCATGAATTTGAATCAGACCTCAGACACTTACTTGACTGACTATGTGGCTCTAGGCAAGTCACTTAACTTCTATCCCTCTCAGTTTCTGGAGCTGTAAAATGAGAATGATAATACCACTTATCTGCTAGGATTGTTGGAGGCAACAAATGAGATATTGTAAAGTGTGTAGCATTGTAAATGCTTTCCTTCCCCAGATGCATGAGTTCTTTGGACTACAGTAACTTATCAGTTAAGGGTCCAAGGAGCTAGTCTGTGTTTGGGAAGAAAGTCATTCATCCCAAAAAAATTATAGGTACTTGAAACATTAAAGTAAATATACCCTTAATAAATCAAGTGCAAGAATCCAATCTATTTGCAATTAGAAGTCAATGTATCAATCTGTTCTTAAACTCCTACCTCATGGTGATGCTTTGTTCCTTTGTAGGATGGGTCTTCTGTCCTCTCTGTTCCCTTTCCTTTCCTATATGTTTTTTAATGCATCTCTCCATCCATCCTACTGTCCATTTACTAAGTCACTTCCTCATCTTATTTGAAATTCACATTCAAGACTGCTTCCTCCAGGAAGTCCACCAGCTGACATGACAGAGGACAAGCAGTCCTTCCAATTATTTCACCACTTTGTCTAACTGAACTTGGGAAACACATAATTAGACTCAAATAATTGGCATGAAGGGGGTTCCCTCAGCATCATATCACCCACAGTATAAGGAAGAGTGACAAGCCAGACTTTCAATGCACCACACCAAGATCATTTGACAGAGGGGCTTGACATTCTGTCAACCTAAACCCTACTTGGAGAATATCCCTATCCACCCACAGGAATACTTTGATAGCCAAGACTAAGAAAAACACCTACCAGGTGGCCAATTTCAAAAGTTTCCTATGTGCATTTTCACTCCTTCAAGTGTATTTTCAATGTAACTGCCAATATGAGGAATAGTTAGAAATTTGTTTCAATTTTATTTCTCTGCATTAAATCATATGGAAAATTTTGAATGTGTGTCTTTTAATAATGAATATTAATTAAGCATTACTTGGGCAAAGCTCCTATTGTGGGGTGGAGCTGTCTGAGGTCCAATGTTTCTCCACTTAAGTCTCCTAAAGGGCAACTAGGTGAAAGAGGTTCCAGACCTGAAGTCAGGATGACTCATCTTTAGGAGTTCAAGTCCAGCCTCAGACATCTACCAGCTCTGTAACACTGGTTTGTTTGCTCCAGTTTTCAGAACTAGAGAAGGAAATGGCTTTGTCAAGAAAGTCTTTTATGGGAGCAAAGAGAGTCAGATATAACTGAAATGATTTTAAAATGAAACATTTAGAAGCCTCATCTTTATTGTAGCAAGTATTCTCACCTCACTCTTACAAAGCCAGGAAGGCTATATTTTCTCCTCAAGTTTCTAGAGGTATACCATTGGTATTTCTCTCCTAATATATAGCTCAAGCACCATTCTGGTGTGGTTCCCCACTGCACACTGTTAACTGCCAATAATTATCTCTCCAAGTCCATTTAACCAATTAATGTCCATTAACTTTACAAAGGGATACTAACTTAGAAGGCATACTAAGAATAATAGTAGAAATATTTTCCTCAATACTTCAATGACACACTCTCCTCTATATCACTTCGATGGTATACCTCCCTGAGGAGGAAGTGAATGTCAGAAATAAGACCTACATAGCATTGATTTGTTGAGGTTCACTTACAAATCCAGCATATTGTTGGACTGGGTTTTGAGAGGTGCTTCTCAGCCCTTGGCCCATAGACTTCCAGCACTGACATTGTTTTTGGACCACTTGATAGATCACATTCCGAACCTTTCAAATTTCAAAAGATGGGACAGCTAGGTGGCACAGTGGATAGAGCACCAGCCCTGGAATCAGGAGTACCTGAGTTCAAATCCAACCTAGACACTTAATAATTACCTAGTTGTGTGGCCTTGGGCAAGCCACTTAACCCCATTTGCCTTGCAAAAAAACTAAAAAATCAAAACAAAAAAACTCAAAAGATCATGGTCTCCAACATTGTTCACCTAATAAAGAAGCAGAAGCAAAGAACCAAAGCTCCTATTCATGGCCACATGTCATCTCAGATGGGGAAGTTCTGGAGCCTCTCCCCTCCCAGTATTGTGTATTTTCTGGAGCATCACCAAGGGAAAGAAAGATAAACCAAGCGAGAAGGGACAAGTTACCCTAGTGCCTCTGGAATGTACAATCATTTACTAAGTAGCTACAGATAGTCAAAAAGACTCCCCCTTATTATGTGACTAGCTGACTAGAACCAGTTACAGAATGTCTACACATGCTCCATGGATTCTGGAGCATGTGTAGACATCTACACATTCTCCATGGATTCTGGAGCATGTGTAGACATCTACACATTTTTTGAAAGGACTGGACATTGTAGCTAGTTCCGCATTATACCAGCTGTGAACTCTTGCCTTCATGTTGGTTCAGAGTGAGAGGGGTCAAAGTCCCCATTACATTAGAATCATAGAACTTAGAGCTAGAAGAGATCTTGAAGATTCTACAGCAACTGTTTGGATAATGTACATAATGATCTTGAGAAAGTGTTATAGGGGAAAGTACTTAACTTGGAGTCAATGAACCTAGTTTTTAAACTCAGTTCTACACTTACTACCTATATGATACTGGAAAAATCAATCAATAAACTTTTTAAAGTATAATTTTATTTTTTCCAATTACATGTAAAGATAATTTTCAACATTCATTTCATAAGATTTTGACTTCCACATTTTTCTCCTTCCCTTCTTTTCTTCCCAAGATGGCAAGTAATCTGATATAGGTTATATATGTGTAATTGTGTTCTTTATTAATCATGTAGTGAAAGAAGAATCATAACAAAAGGGAAAAATGACAAAGAAAAAAAGCAAAAATAGTGTGCTTCAGCCTGCATTGAGACTTCTCTGTTTTTTCTCTAGATATGAATGGTATTTTTCATCATAAGTCTTTTAGAATTGTCTTGGATTGGGGCAGCTAGGTGGTGCAGTGGATAAAGCATCGGCCCTGGAGTTAGGAGTACCTGGGTTCAAATCTGGTCTCAGGCACTTAATAATTACCTAGCTGTGTGGCCTTGAGCAAGCCACTTATTGCAAAAAAAAAAAGAATTGTCTTGGATCATTGTGGTACTGAGAAGTCATTCATAGTTGATCATCGTACAATGTTGCTGTCATTGTGTACAATGGTCTCCTGGTTCTGTTCACTTCACTCAAGTTCATTTAAGCTTTTCCAGGTTTAATAAACTTTCTTTCAATACAGTTACCTCATTTGCAACATGGGGATAATTACACATTCCCTGATGTCTATCTCAGAGAGCTGCTTTTCTCTGTGAAATGATATAATGTAAATAAGATGTTTTGTTTGTAAGTTCTTCAAGAAAAAGACTCATTTTTGTTTTTATATTCCCAACACAGGTGCCTAGCACAGTAGGCATTCAATAAGAGTTTGTTGAATTGACTTAAATTTCAAAAAGCCTTATATAATTGCAAGTTATTATAATTATTAGAATGATGTTAAAGAAATACCCCATGATGTGTTCCCTTTTGATCCCTGAGATTTCCACAATTGTGAAGAAGACCATATTTGTGTTCCAGGGGATAGTAAGAATATAGCCTGTGGAAACTCAAAGTCATAAATCTGTTTGTCATTAGAGCTGTTTATATGTGAGTTTAAATGTATAAATGGGCTGCTAGGTGGCATAGTGGATAGAGGACCAGTCCAGAAGTCAGGAAAACTCAGCTTTCTGAGTTCAAATCTGGCCTCAGATACTTACTAGCTATGGAACCCTGGGCAAGTCACTTCACCCTGCTTGCGTTAGACACTTATCTGGAAAAAAAAATAAGCAGGAGAAGGATATGATAAATTACTCTTTCTAGTATCTAATATGCCAAGAAAACTCCAAATAGGGTCACAAAGAGTTTAATGTGACCAAAGCAACTGATCAACAAATGTGTATGTGTAAATGGGTGTGTGTTTGTGTGTGTATGTATGTATATGTGTTTGTGTGTGCGTATGCTGCAGATTGCCTTTCCCATTAAAATGTAAACTCCTTGATCACATCAAGGACCAGGTCTTTGCCTTTCTTTGTATACCTATCACTTAGCACATGGTAAGTACTAATGATGCTTGCTAACTGTCTGACTAATTGATAATGAACATGTAACATTTTTTATATACTCTGTATATCACTTTAGGCGCTGTTGTAATATAAGCAGCCCAAGTTAATTTAGATGTTATTTTCTTTAAGCCTGAGGAGAGGTAGCATGTTACTCCATCACTTATCCAGCAAAAGCAATACCACATGGTTTTGGCCCCTTTGTCTGCATATTAGGTGATCTGTCCATTCAATCTACCATACAGAATGATGCCACCAGCTGCCCCTTACAGATGCATAAAAAAGTCTATCATAGGGTTTAAGCTTAACCACCAGAAGGAATTTAGCTTACCCCAAAACTAGATTCTTTCTCACCACTTATTACTGTGATACAGTAACAGTTCCTGGTTTAAAACTTTAACTAAGTAATATTGATCAAAGATATTTAAAATAGAATCTTGACAGCCCCCTTCTCACATTTGGAATCTCCTCTCTCAGTCAATAACCTCCATATTCATAGGTATTCAACATATAACGACCACATTGTTTATTAACTATAATTAAAATGGAAAGGAACACGTTAAGTGGGTACCCTCCACCTCCAAACATTTCCTAAAACTCTCCTGCTTACTCTCATTATTCTTCAGGTTTAGCATAGAAATTCCTGGTCCTCATTCACTTACTGATCATGAAAAGGAAATAAAGGAACAGGAAAATAATGTTTGGATTCCCAGCTGAAGGCTATGGAGTAGTAGCAAGGGAAAGCAGAGGAAACATAGGAAGGAGATCCTACCCTGCCCCTAACTTCAGCATTGATATTCCTAAAAGCCAATATTTCTGAGTGCTTAGGACCTTCTCTTTTCATGCTCTGGTCCCCAATCTATTGATAGGCTTTGTAGCACAGTACTCCACTCTGTCTTGGTCACTGGTAGACATTGTCTTAAGTCAACTCAATTAGTGACACGTACCAGGAGCCTACAATCCTCAATTCCAGTATGTAGCAGGAGCCAGTGAGAGTGGCTTTCTTTTCTCCTTTCTCAGCATGATTATCATGAGGTCTATCTCAAGATCCTTTGAAGAAAAAGGAAACTCAGGGTAATGTAACCACCTACCATATTATCCCTCACAATTCTCTTTTGAGATTTTGTGTCCATGAGTAGTTTACATTTCCTGAAAATCCTAGTGAGGGAGAAAGTTTTGAGAGTCCCTTTACTCTCTTTCCACTAAAACCATGATTCCCGCTCCTGGACCCAAACAAGCAAGTAAAAGAATTCAGAAGAGTTAAGATGGAATGATGTGGTCACAGTTTGCACTCAAAAGAATCACCAAATAATACCTACATCATCTTTATACCATTGCACTAAAAGAGGAAATAAATTTGCCTAAGTTTGCTCTTCCAGAAGTTACATTCATCTTAGACATCTCTGCTTTTCAAAAAAAGAAAAATTCTACCTATCTGCTATCTGAGGAGGAGTGCTGGAAGACATAACTGGTTTTTTTTTAAGATTCTTAGTTATATGACTTAACCATAGTACATAGCTAGTAAGTAAATTCAAATCTGAGGTCAGATTTGAACTCAGGTCCTCCTGACTCCAGCACTGGTGCCACCTCTGTACCCCATCCCAGAATAGATTTTTAAAAATCCATTGTGCATGTATTTATATATGTGTGTGAATATAGATGTATGTATGTATGCATATATACACAGAGAGACAAACAGACAGATAGACAAATAAACACACATTCCCTGAGAGAAATTATCCATTATCCTTACTTTTAAAAGGAGCTGGAGCTATTATTTATGCCTTTCTCTAGATTATTCAATCATCCAAGAGATTGTAAAGCAGGAATTTGTGTTTATAGCTTTCACAACCTAGGGAAATAATCAAGCCATCCAGCCTGCCCTTTGATCACCTGTCCCCTTGTCTCCCCACCCTTTTTACCCTCTCCTTTTCTCCAGTTTGTGTTTTGTGTCAATTTTCCCTGTCACTCATTGTGGCAATGGAACATCACAGTCTTAAACCATGCCTCACTAAAGTAACACCGACCTCTCAAAGCTCAAACTTTAAAAAGCTGGCAAACTGTACAAATCACACTGACTGTTAATCTCATTTCCAGGGAGTCAGAGGCAAAAACTCATGTTCTTTCTTGTGAAAACATTACAAGCCTGTGGGCGTCAATATAGTCCTTCTTTTCCAAGAAATCTGCTACATCCCACAGTGAATCAAGAAAGAGAACCTGCACTCCCAGCTGGGGAAAGAGAAGATGCAGGAAAAAATACTTTATACACCAGGACTCCACACTCCACAGCATCAGACCTCTCCCCGGTTCCCTATTTACTTGTTTGGGGTAGGGGAGGGGAAGAGTAGGAATTTTTTCTTTGGGAAGATGATTTTTTTTAAAACTCCCCATTACTTTCTTTCAGAAGAATCAAAGTGAAGTTGACCAAAATAACATTTTCAAAGTTTTTCAACCCTTCAAATTTCTTAAAGCTCGTTTCCCTTAGCCCTTATTCACTTAGTGTCAATCAACGCCCCCTTCCTGCTTCCATCCTCTTGAAGAATAAACAGCATCTGCTGCCATTGAGCAGATGCTTACCACTCCCACCCCTACTACTCAACCATTATCTAAAAATTATGGAGTCTGGGGGAAGGAAAGAGAGATAGGTGGTAGGAGGGGGAAATATGGGAAGAAGGAAGGAAATTCTTACAATTCCATCAGTAATTAGATTAGAAACTGCAAGGTTAAAAAAAAGAAAAAACTGCAAGGTCAAAGTTCATGATCTGAATTACTTCTACATAGACACTATGTTTGAAAATTGGGTAGCTGACATCAAGTGGTTGTTCTTTTCAAAAGGTATCACCAAAAAACTGGGAATCTAATATTCATTCACTAATTTCTACATAAATATTTTTATTAAAATAATGTGTATATTAAAACAAATACTAATTTCCTCGAAGGGGAAAAAAGGGGGGAAAGGGTCATTAGTTCAAATCATAAAGAAACAGGTATACAGTTAAGATATCCTGGTCAGTAAATGCAATTGCTATCAAACTATAATTCTGGAAACTTTGACTATCTTATATCAACTTGCCTGATAGGAAAAGCATTTCAAGTATATTTATGGATCTGACCTATCTACTCTCTATGCCAGCCTATTCCCATCTGTCTTTCTAAATGTGTGTGTATATAGGATACTTTCTTGTAACTCTGAACACTCACTGGTGTAGAAAGAGTTTAGCCCTGGGCAGATTAAACTAATTTTTCCATAAAACAAATTAAGACCTTTCTCTGGACTTGGTTGGCTCAGGGATGTCACTTTCTTATCACAAGAGCCACAAAGTGCCCTAAGGGTCTCTGATGCTTGGCTGGTTGTCATTTTTTTGTCTTTAGCTCTAGAAGAGGCCCAGATTGCCTGGAATGATTTGCATACCTCCCTCTTGTAAATCTAATCCAATTCATTTGCTTGACTAATGGATCATGATGGGAGGCAAAGAAACTTTGGTTGAATCAATTCAGGGTATCCTCAAGACCAATCCTTGTTGAATAGTCCTCTCCCAATATAAGTAAATTTATTTTAGTTGTGAAATGTGTAATGATTCACAGGTGTCTCATTTTTGTTCAGGGATCAAATTGAAATAATCTATTCTGGTCTGAGTCAGGCCCAATCCAGAACAATTGTTTTAGTCTTACAGAACTGGATCATAAAGAGATCATTGAAAAATGGAATGTGTACTGCAGAGGAAGTGGAGCCTGGACTGACTTTCATGATTCTAGTAGGACTTTGGGCTTCAAGAAATAGTGGTTTGTACTGTGAGCTTCCTACAACTCTATTCATAAACACCAGAGAGTAAACTGCTTTTGGACAATCAACAAGAACAGATGCTTTAGGTCCTTAAGAAATTTAACTTAGAGAGATAATTGTGGCAAATGATGTTTTAGAACTTCTAGCTTTGTTGGGATTTCTAGTCTGATAATTTAAACCTACTCTAAGTTCTATTAAAAAGCAATTCTGATCTCAGGCAAAGTAAATGTAAAAAACTTAATTAAAAGATAGAGAAGGAAACTGCATCTTGCTAAAAGATACTATAGACCATGAAGCAGTATTAATATTGTGCTTCAGATAAAGGCCTCATTTCTCAAATATGTAGAGAACTGAGTCAAATTTATAAGAATATAATTGATAAATGATCAAAGAATATAAACAGGTAGTTTTCAGATAAAAAAAATCAAAGAAATCTAAGGGCATATGAAGAAGTGCTCCAAATTACTTTTGATTAAAGAAATGCAAATTAAAGCAGCTCTGAGTTAGCTTCTTACACCTTTCAGATTGACTATGACAAAAAAGGAAAATGATCAATATTGAAGAGGTGGAAAAATTAGGGACACTAATGCATCATTGGTGGAATTGTGAACTGATCTAACCATTCTGGTAGGCAATTTAAAACTATGGCCGAAGGACAATCGAAATGTAAATACCCTTTGATCCAAGTCTGCATCCCAAAAAGATCATTAAAGAAAGTGAAAACAACCTACAAGTGCAATAATATTTATAGCAGCCCTTTTCATGGTGGCAAAATAATGAAAATTGAAAGAATGCCCATTAATTGGGAAATGGCTGAACAAGCTGTGAAATATGAATGTAATGGAATATTATTATGCAATAAGAAATGATAAACAGGCAGATTTCAGTAAAATCTAGAAAGACTTGTATGAACTTATGCAAAATAAAATGAGCAGGCCTAGGAAAACATTATATACAATATTATCAACAATATTATATGATGATCGATTATGAATAACTCAGCTCTTCTCAGCCACACAATTATCCAAGACAAGTACAAAGGATTTATGAAGGAAAACACTATCCAAAGCTAGCTAAGGAACTGATGCATTTTGCAGGTCAAAGCATATTTTGGGGGTGGCTAGGTGGTGGAGTGGATAAAGCACCAGCCCTGAAATCAGGAGGACCTGAGTTCAAATCCCTCCTCAGACACTTAATAATTACCTTAGCTGTGTGGAATTGGGCAAGCCACTTAACCCCATTGCCTTGCAAAAACTAAAAAAAAAAAAAAAAAAAAAGCATATTTTTTATTTTATTCTTTCTTGTTTGTTTTTCCTTTAGATCAGTTGTTTCTTCCATAACTGTGACTAATATAGAAATATGCTTTACATGATAGCACAAGTCAGAAAAAGGGAGAAAAGAAAGGGAGGAAGAAAAATCTGGAACTTAAGATCTTGTAAAAATTAATGCTAAAAATCTTCTCAATATGTAATTGGGGGAAAATAAAATACTAATCGAAAAAGGTAATAGCAAATTGTATATAATAAATTTTCAATTTCAAGTACAATCATCTCTTATTATACAATGTTATAGAAATGGTTATTTTAATCCATAAATTAAAAATAAATAAAAAATAAGCAACTAAATAAATGAATGAATGAAGAAATAGATAAATAAATAAATAAATAAATAGAAAGGAAGCAAGACCTCATCAGATTTATGAGAGTCATCTATATGTAAACTGTTTGATCTTGAATAGTTTTTTAGAAATGACACGCAGCTGAGAGAGCAGTCCACAGTTTTATAATTTTATAAAAATAAAGTCAGTCATTGAGACATCCCAATAGTGAGAGGATCAAACCAAGATTTTTAGGTTGGCAACTAAGCTAAAAAGAGTCAGAAGTTTTTTGGTTTTGTTTTTCACTTTGGAATTTGAGAGACCAGGTACAATTTTTTTACACAAAGATATTGTTGTGGTTCTATAGTTCAAGGCATTGGAGTAGAGACTAGAAAAAGACAATGCTAAATCCTCCCCCAGAAGCCTAGCAACATTTTTGGAATTGAAAATGTGGACCAATGTTCTAATGACACTCCACTTAATTGACTAAGGACAGTCAGGATAGCTGTATCACCCCCAAAACATGACCTGTATGGTCAAAACATGATCTCTTTGGAGCTTCTAGTAAAGAGCCCCTGCAATGATCTCTGCCCTGCCCCCCCCCCCCAGGATCTATGGCCTTCATAGGACACCCATCTCACATTTTGTCTTAAACAATATCTAGCCACATAGAGTTAAGTGCAAACCATATTAACAAATAATGAAATATTTTGACCACAGATACTGGAAATGAGAAACTGCTCTGTGCTTGGAGTCTTGAGCCATATTACTATTACTACTACCTTTTGAACTTCCTTTTTCCCTCTACATACTGCCTACAACCTCTTTATGCAATAATTTTATTTGCCTGTGTAGGACTCCTCAATCTGTTCTAAATCTTTGACTTGGAACTTGGCAGTAAGTGACAAATCTTCCAATCAGCACTGTGCCTATTGCATCTAGTGGGTCTAATGGTACCCCAGGATGGGTATCTGACCTCTTGCTCTGGTGCATAGTTACTCCTGATGCAAAGGTACATGCTCCTCCACCAATCCTTTCCCCAACAACCCCAGAGCTTCCTGTTTGTCTCCCCTCCTTATAACTGAGTTGAGTTGGAAAAATGACTCATTGTAACTTTTTTTGGTTTCCCCATCAGGATTTAGTCTGCTATATTTTCTAAATTTGTTTGGAAAAAATTTGTGGAGGGGACGTTCCTAACACTCTGCCATTTTGGCTCTGCTTCCTTTTCAAACTTTAAAGTGTTATAAAACTAGCTATTATTGCTACAATTTCTCCCCAGGGTGGTCTTCCTTTATATCAACAAAAGGGAGGTGAAAGTGCTTAATCAGACCCCACAGGAGGGAAATCCTTCAGAGGCCTCCCGTGAGAAAGATTTTTATTCTTCCCCTACCCATTGATCTATTAGAATAGGGAGATCCAGGTTCATGGGCTAGGAGCCACCAAGTGGATCATCGTACAAATCAATTCTTCTGAACTTCTGATGAGAATCAGTGACTATGTAGGAAATACCATAATTTTTACTGTAGCACTAACTCTGGTCTTGCTTCGGGTGTTCTTTTTACATTGACCATGAAATTGCGGAGATTTGGTAACACCAACTGATTATTTAAATCTGGGATTCAGTTTTTCCTGGGACTCAGATTTAGTGACTCCTTCAAGGAATGGTTATGCTGTTTTGTTTAGATTTTGCTAGTTTCTCTTTCAATTTTACTTTAGATTCTTTAGTGTAATCTATATAATTCTTCTTGCATATTAAAGGTCAGAATTGACAATAATAACTCTAAATTCATCTAAGTGATGATAGAAAAGATCCTAAGGAACTTACTTAATCTCTTCCCACATACAAATTAAGCTGTTTTTTTCTTAAAAGATATTGATATTTGAATGATTATTGATCAGTTTTTTTATGTTATTTTTCATTGTAGAAGTACAGAGAAGCACAAGGAGCTCCAGGTGGCTCAGATACTAGGTTGGTGGATCAAGATGGTGAACCTAAACAAGGGAACTTTGCTCAGCTGAATTAATTGGATATCTTCTCTTCCTACTCTTGTTATAAATATCTTTCTTCTGCTATGACTAAATAAATCTCTATTTTTTTTTAGCCTATTGAATCAGATAACTGACCTGAATCAGGGGAGTCCAGAAAAAAGTGATCTAATTACCTTTTCCTGAATCAGAGATAATGGTTTTTTCATCTATTCAAAGAACCACTCACTAAATATACCATATTCAGAGTTTACAATGCTGCCTGTTAACCAACATTTCTATAAAGAATCCTTTATGAAATGAGTTTTTCTTCCTCATTCAATACTCAACCTATCAACCGATGGCTGGTGGGGAGGTGGATGCAACATTAGATCTAGAGTCAGGAAGACCTGAGGTCAAATATGATTTCAGAAGCTTACTAGTTGTGTGTTCCTGGACAAATCACTTAGCCTACTTTTAGTTTCATTTTCCTCAATTGTAAATTGATGCAGGTTTGGTAAAAGGATCAAATGAGATAACATTTGTAAAAAACAAAAATGCTTAACACATTGTCTGGAACATAGTATTTACTATATAAATGCTTGTTGCCCACATTGAAGTCCTTTTTTTTTCCTGGGCATGATTGATAATCAGACAAAAATATAGTTTAAATAAGTATAAATATATGTAAGGGAGTAGGAGGAAGACTGGCCAGGAATACTCCAGTTAGAAGCAAGGTCTACTTTATGTAATAACCCACTTTGGGATCCATAACTAATTAAAAGACTTTTATTCACTTCACAGTAAGCAGACTCATGTCACAGTCATAAAATATCTATGCCTCTGTTGTTGTTCAACTTCATTTTTGAAAGAGGACCAATGACATCAAGACGGTGATGTCAATGGATGCAAGTCAATTGGATTTAAGTGAAGCAGAGACATGCAAGATAACCAAAGTCACTCTCTCCTCCAGAGTCATCATAGTCCAGTGGTAAGTTATAGATCAGGATGACTGGAAATGACCCTAGATGCAAAGAGAGACTTTGATTATTTTAAGTTAAGGTCTTTAACTGTTTCAGTCTGACTAAGGCAATAACAATTAACTGATTAAGGTTAGGTGAGAAATAAAATCAAAAATTGGTCTTTTTTATCTAGTTAAAAAAAATCCATCTGGGATTTCTTTGCAAAGAAATCCTTGGGGTTTCTTGCAAAACAGAAACAATTTTTATTTAGTCACTCTGAGTCATAATAACCTAAATAATAACCAAGGTAGGCTTCAGCTAGATCTATGAGAGTCAGAATGAATTAGACTTTAAGGCATGGTCTTTAAAAAAAAAAAAAAGTAAATCTAGGCCATAAATTCCAAGATATCTTGAGAGGTTTCAATGATCAAAATTTATATTACTTTGAGTAGAGCTCCTGCAAGGAGGGAAGGATGGAAGAAGGGAAGGAGGGAAAGAAGAAACTACTTGCCTATTACTATTCACAGTTTGTTGTTTGTCTTTCATTCTAGAAGAGGACCACTACTTGAGAAAGGTGATGCCATGACTTTTAAATGAATTGAATTTAAATTAGGGAGGACTGTGCAAAGTCACCAGCCTGACTTTCTCCTCCAGAGTCATCTGAATCCAATGGCAAGATAAAGATCAGGATGACAGGGGGATGACTCAAATTAGTTAATTAATGTTTAATCTTTTCTTCAAAGGCCTTATACTGAATATAATTTTTATTGAATAGTAGCTTTGTGTTTCTGCTTTTTTGTACTAGTTTGGGCAGTGGCAGTGCTTAAGCCATCATACAAAGTAAAGTTTAAGTATCAAACTAAGCTCAAAAATATACAAACTCTCTTCCCCTCCCCCCATTAAACTCCTTTATTTTCCCATTTGGGCGTTACCCAGAATCTATCCCTATATTTTTTCCTAAAATTCTACTCAGAGCATGAATATTTTTATTGTTTATGTTTTGGTTAGAAAATCTAATAAAGGGTACATTGATATCCCCAACTACTATAGTTTTACCATCTATTTCTTCCTATAAATTGATTAACTTTTCCCTTAAGTATTCCCATTCAGTACTTATATATTAAGTATTGATAGAAATTCATAATCTATGTTGACTTTAAATATAAAGCAATTTCTCTATCTTTCTTTTAAATTAAAACTATTTTTATTTTCCACAAACTTATTGAGTTCATGATTACTAACCCTATTATTTTTAAGTTCATTTAGAGCAAAGTAAATTTTATTCTTGTCCCTTATTTTAATTTTTTTTTGTATATGACTCTTTTTGTCTCTTGTGTTTCTTGTAAATAGCATATTGTTGGATTCTTCCTTCTAATCTAGTCCTCAATTTTATGAGTGAATATTTTCCTTTCTTTTTTAAGGCCATAATTACTAATTTTGTGTTTCAGTTCCTCTTCTACTGCCATACTTTTTCTTCCCTTGCTCTCTCCCTTCCCTTTAACAAAGAAAGACTGGTGAGATAAAAGGAGTGTGCTTTATTTAATCTGCTTCCATTCCATAGCTCATCTTCTCTCTTCCCTCATCTAAAGCCTGATCATACTAGGTTATTCATTCTTTCTTTCCTTTTATTATATCTTTTTTTTGACCTCCAAAGTTGAACTTTGTTTTGCTTATGACCAGTTTCTAGTGCTCAGCACTTACCCCTATCATCCTATTTGATTTCATATTAAATGCATGTATTTCTAAACCAATCTCTGTATGATGTATGTATGACCTTTTTTGTTTAGTTGAGATGAAAATGAAGTTCATATGTAACTCATTCACCTCATCCCTTTCTTCATATTTACGTAATCTTCCCTAGCATCTCTTCCTCCCTCTTCCCTATTAAAATAATATTTTTATTTCCTTTTTCTTTTTTACTTAAAAAATTATAAATCTGCCCATAGGTCTTCTATCTTATTTACTCTCTCTATCACCCTTGAAAAGATTCATGTTTCCTTTCTCCCTTTTAGAATGTAAACCTTTAATCCTTATATTATTCCTTCCAGTTTCTCAAATATTTGTTTCAATTTCAAAGTAACTAATCAACTCCTGTATCTTCATGAGAAATGCTTAGCTGTAATCTATTTCATTAAAGTCCCTTCCTCTTCCTCTATCCCTGTAAGATTTTGCTCAATTTTTCGAGATAAATTATTCTTGGTTGTATCTTTCTTTTCTTTTCTTTTTCCTTCTGGAATAATGTGTTATAAATTCTATTCTCCATTATAGTGGTAACTGGAAAGCTTCCAAAAACTTTGCTCAAGCTTTGGGATTCTCTCTCTGGACCACTTCTCTAACATTTACAAGCTTCTGACTACCTCTCTATATAAACCTGGAATAGCAAAATTACTTGCTGTAGTTTTTACTTGAATCTCTTGATCATTATTCAGTCTTATGCTATTTTTTTTATCATTGTTGAAATAATTGTAAGAAATCTAAGTTCTTTTCCTGTTCATTCTTCCATCTCGAGAAGATCATTCCAAATCTGCTCTTTAGGAAAATCACTTCAGCAGCTGCACAAATTAGAGTGGGGATAGAGATGACACAGAGAAACCAAATGGAAGGTTTTTGAAATAATCTAGGTAAATGATAAAGATGCTCAAACTAAGGTAGTGGATGGTTGCATAGAAAAAAAAAAGGTTGGATGCAAGAGATGTTGTGGAGATAGAAATGGCAAGATGTGGCAATTAGGGTTAGGGTTAGATAAAAGGTGAAGGAGTGAGGAGTCAAAGATAATGCCAAGGTTGTATCCTGGAATAAAGATCTAGATATTCTGAGTTAGACAGAGGTTTGCCACTCATGGGCAGAACTGAAATTAAATATCTCATTATAAAGGAATGTTCATGGCCTAAATTAGGAATCTCATCTGGAAAGAGAAAACTCAAAGTATCTAGCCTTTGCATTTTTGAGACAGAGAATGTGACCTCTTCTTCACCTGCAAATCTACTATTTCTCTATAGTGTGGTATGATCTACCAATTATTTCCCAGTTTCTTTTGATACTCTCATAGTAGGCCTTAGTTTCTACCTAGATTTCATTCTTAATAGAATAGACCTCTGTGTGCCATACATTATATACAACTTCTCTATTTTCAAAGGGTTTATCTTTTTATGACAGTATTTAGAAAACTGATGTAACTTTAATATTAAAACACTTATAATCATTAACACCAATACAATAACACAACAAATTGTTCTATGAGCATGTGGCATGTAATATATATACTAGTAAAAAAAGGTATAAATATAAAAGGAATGGAATATAATAGGAATTGGTATATGACTAATCAACAGAACCTAAATCAACATCAATGGAATATATATGCACATGTGCAAATATATACATATAATTTCAGCAAAAAAATGTATGTATTGAATAACAGACTTTTGTATTTAAATATTTTGTATGATTGCAGTGGATTGATTGTAATGGAAGGAAATATACATGGGAATAGAAATCAAATACAAAATAATACCAAAACTAACCCACAAAATAATTTAAAATGGGCTTTTAAAACTCAAGTTGTAAAACTTCAGTGAAAGAATGAAAATTTTTTGTCAAATCTGTGTATCAACACTATAATAAAAAAGAAAAAAATCTTACAAAAATATATCAAGAAAAGATGAACAAAAGCAGCTTAAAATTCAAAAGAATCAAAGGGAAAGGGGAAAAAGAAAATTTCCTGACTAAAAATATAACTGCAACAGAGGAGCAGCAACAGGGGAGATTTTTTTTTTAAGAAATAATGGAAGAGGGGGAACGGGGTGTGGTGGAGATGAGGGGGAATAGACTTTCTTCTATTGTACAAATACCAGGTGGCGGTGATGAGCAAAGCAGGAAGACCAATTTAACATCCATGATCATTGTATGATAATCTTTTCCCCATCCCTTCTGGTGGATATGACTTTCTTTTCCAGTACAGAGGGAGTTGTATCACTGCCTTGCACCCAGTTATTCACTCACCTCCATGGTTTTATCAGCTCAAATCTCTGAGGAATTACAGGGAATTTTTTTTTCTCTCAACGGATTCTCACCTTAATTAAATGTATGGATCAAACTCCCAGCCAGATGGCACTGAAAAACAAAACATTGAGTTTTCAAAATTTCAATATTTAGATCTCCTCACTTTTAGATTGTTGCCCACACACCACCTCTGATTTGGAACATCCCCACTTGCATTCAGGGAAGTAGAAAGCACAAAGGTTCAATAGTTAATCAAGTTTTATTTTTAATTTCAAATATGTAACAATATTTTTTTAATACTGAACAAAGAGAGACAGAAAACTGGTTGACTCAATGTATAGCATGCTAGATCTAGAGTGAAGGAATCCAGAGTTCAAATCCAGCCTCATTTATTTATTGCTGTAAGAAAAGCATTTAACTTCTATTTGCTTCCCTCTGGAGATATTAGCAGCAGCTACCTCCTAGTCTTGATCCAATGATAAAAGAGACAATATTTGTAAATCACTTTACAACCCTTGGAAGCTAATTGTTGTTATTATTATATAAAAATTCTATATATTGACTGCTCACTTTGCATAGGGACCCTGACTTTCCACTTCTATCAGTGTTTTCTGTCTTAAAAGTCAAGGTTTCTTTTCTTCCTCATCAAGGTGAACTTAGTCATGCTTTACAAAACAGTGAGAATGGAAAGACTCTTAGATTAAAAAGTACCAAAGCTCTATCCAGCTTCCAAACTTCTGATCCTCATTGCTCTTTAGGTATAGCTTCTGTATTTAGGTACATATAAGTCTCTTGATATAAAAAAAATCATCAAAGCAGAATAACTCCCCCCATACAAAAATCTCTCTGTTGTCTAAAGAAGTAATTGGGAAGGGTTTGGTTTCAGACTTAAAACTGGTCAGAATGGTAAGGAAAAGCAAAAGAAGGAAGGGAAGGATGTCTTACTGGGCAAGTACTTCCATCCAACTATTTGCTCAGGGCCCACTATACACATTCTTGTCGTGGCAGGTGGTGGTGGAATGTGCCAGCTGGCAATGTAGATGTAATTTTCAGTCCAAGGCAAGCTCATTCATCATGAGCCACTGTAAGTGCCTTCCAGGTTATTACTATGTTACATTTTTTAAAATGTTTTATTTATTTATTTTTCCAGCTACATGCAAAGATAGTTTTCAACAATCATTTTTGATAAGTTTTGAGTTTCACATTTTCTCCCTCTATCCTCTGATAGAAAGAGATCTAATACAGTATACCTGTATAACTATGTTAAACATTTATCCATATTAATCATGTTGTGATAAACGGAGAAAAAGCCATGAGAGGGAAAAGACTCATAATACATAAAACAAATTTTTAAAAATTGACAAAAGTAAACTTTGGTCTGTATTCAGACTCCATAGTTCCTTCTCTGCATGTGGAAGGTATTTTTCCATCACATGTCCTTTAGAATTGTCTTTGATTATTGTACTGCTGAGAGCAAGTCCATTATAGTTGATCATCATACAATACTGCTGTTAGTGTGCACAGTGTTCTTCTTGTTCTGCTCACTTCACCCAGCATCACTTCATGCAAGTTTTTCCAGGCTTTTCTGAAGTCCTGTGCCTTATGGTTTCTTTTTATAATTTATTTTAATTTTTCCAGTTACAAACAAAGGTAATTTTTAACATTCATCCATTCGCAACTTTATGAGTTCCACATTTTTTTACCACTCTCTTTTTCCTGCTCCCCTCCCCATGGTAGTAAATAATCTGGTATACTTGTGTTTATCATATTTCCATATTGGCCATGTTGTGAAAAAAAGAATTAGAACTAAGGGGAGGGAACTATAGATAAAAAAAAATCCCATTCACATTTATAATTATGATTACTAACTCTTTTTCCTTATATGCTATCTTCCCTCATTTATACTTTTCTCTTTCCTTTCCTTTTATCTTTCCTCACCGAAGTTTTGCTTCTGATTGCTGCCTTTTGATTAGCCCTTCTTTTTATCAGCCCCGTCCTCTTTTTCTCCCTTTAAATTTTCTTTTTAACTTTATCTTTACTTTTATTTTCACCTTCCCTTTAATTTTTCTTTTTCTTTTTACTTTTATTTTCACCCTCCCCTTTTTTTTTTTTAGATTTTTTGCAAGGCAAACAGGGTTAAGTGGCTTGCCCAAGGCCACAAGGCTAGGCAATTATTAAGTGTCTGAGACCAGATTTGAACCCAGGTACTCCTGACTCCAGGACTGGTGCTTTATCCACTACGCCACCTAGCCGCCCCAACCCTCCCTTTCTTTAATCATTCCTTTTTCCCCTTTCTTTCCTCTTCCCTCCTCATTTCCCTATAGGGGAAAATAAATTTTTAAAATCAATTGGGAATAAATTTTATTCCCTCTTTGGAATGAATCTGTTGAGAATAAGATATATTCAGAGCTCCTGCCCTCCCTTCTTTCCATCTACTTTAATAGGTCTTTGTGTCTCTTCATGTGGTGTTATTTATCCTCTAATGTCTTTCCTTCTACTATAATCCTTTTTTTTCATGTCATGATTGTTTTAAAAACAGCCTTATTTCCACAACCTCTCAATATATGCTTCTTTTAACTGTTGATAGAAGTATAGTTCTCAAGGCTTGATTAATTAATTGAATTATAAGCAATCTTACCTCATAGTTACTTCATTCCCACAACCTTTGTCTAAGTACACTTTGTCCAAGTACACTATCCCATCAGAAATACAATTTTCAAGAACAATAAACACCACCAAACTATAATCAATGTATATCATACCCGCTTTCCAGGTACCCTCTATAGAAATACAATCCTTATAAGTTAAAGTATTACACATGTAAAGCAAAATCACTCAAGAGCTGAAAGTTTTATCACATCATAGTTAATTTATACTCATGCCCTTTCTCCCAAGAGAAATATTTCTGAGTTAATTAATATTTTCCTTCCTGTCTGTTTATCTTTTTAGGCATCTCTTGAGTCTTGTATTTGAAGATCAAATTTTCTGTTCATTTATGGTCTTTTTATCAGGAAAGTTTGAAAGTTCTCTATTTCATTGCAAAGCCATCTTTTCCCCCTGAAAGAATATTGAATTTTTCAGGGTAGTTGATTCTTGATTATAATCAAAGTTCCTTTGCCCTCTAGAATATCAAATTCCTCCAATCCTTTACTGTTGAAGCTGATAAGTCCTGTGAAATCCTAACTGTAGATATCTGTTATTTAAATTGCTTCTTTCTATTTGCAATATTTTCTCCTTTGCCTGAGAATTCTGAAATTTGGCTACAATATTACTTGGAGTGTTTATTTGGGGGTCTCTTTCTGGAGGTAAATAACTGATTCTTTTAAGGATTATTTTATCTTCTTGTTCTAGAATATTAGGGCAGTTTTCAATGACAATTTCTTGCATGACATTGTCCGAGCTCTTTTTCTGATTGTCTGGCTTTCAGGTCAACCAACAATTTGTAAATTATCTCTTCTGGATTTATTTCCAGATCAGTTGTTTTTCCTGAAGAGGTACTTTACACTTTCTTCTATTTTTTTCAGCCTTCTGGTTTTGTTTGATGGAATCTCGGTGTCTCACAGAGTCATTCATTTCCATTTGTCTAGTTCTTAAGGTTTTATTTTCTTAACTTAGAGTTTTGTTTCCTTTTTCAACTGGTTAATTTTATTTTCTAGCTGATTCATTTTACTTTTAAAATCATGGTTTTCTTCAGTTAATTTTTCATAGTTCTCCTACATGACTCTCATTTCTTTTCTCCATTTTTCTTCTTTCTCTCTTCTTTGGTTTTTAAAATTCTTTTTGAGCTCTTCTGAGAGATCTTTTTGGCATTGAGACCAGTTCATCAATCCCTTAGAGCTTTACATGTAGGTATTTTGTCACTGGTTTCCTCTTCTGAAATGGTAGTTTTATCTCCCCCATCAGAATAGTAGCTATGGTTAGCATTTTGGTGTTTTGTTTTGTTTTGTTTTGTTTTGTTTTGGGGTCATTTTGCCAGTGGATTTCTATTCCTGTGGTATAGGGTGTATAGTCTCAAGTTCTGGTCCTGGCTTACTGCTCTGGGGTTCCCCATTTGCTCCCTGAGCTGTACCAGCTTCCCAGGGCTAGAAACCTTTTCTCCCTGAGGCAGAGTTGGGACCCTCAGTGGTGGCAGAGATGCACAAAGGCCTTAATTGTGCTATGGCTAAACTCTCCTGCCTTGACTGGACTATACTTCCCTTTGACCCACAGATAAACCCTTTCCTGAAGTTACTCCAAGATATCTAACTGAAAAGTTGTTTCACTTTTTTTTTTTGATGGGTTCTGTCTCTTTAGGATCTCTTAGACACTTCATTCAAAATTGTTTCAGGAATAGTTCTGGGAGCTTCCTAACATTATGCCACCATCTTGTTCTCTACTATATTACCTTTTTCCCTCTTGTGGTACCAAATGGGCCTCTCTCTATATTCTATGATCATAAAGTGTTTTTTTAATTTTAGTATTTTTGCTTTTAGTTTTCTTTCAGTCAATGAGAATTTAAATAGAGAATAAAGTAGATTATCTCTAGCTCTACCAGAGAAAAATATAATTAAACAAATATTTATCAATTCCTTATTGCTTGCTAACATGCCAATATACTCAAGAAAAAAAGTTTAGCTAATAATGTTTGACATTTATATAAAATTTCAGATATATTATCTTATTAGAGCTTCACAATAACCTTATTTGGGAGGTATTACAAGTTAAATTATCCCTATTTTACAAATGAGACTAAGGACACACAACTAGTGTCAGAAGGATTCAAACTCTTTTCTTTCAGGTTTGAAGTCCAGTTTTCCATTTAATAAATGGATAAGGAATGCTTTCTGACTTTACAGTCTAGTAGAGGGACAGACACAAGTGCTGATAGCTATAATATACAGCATTATATGTGTAGTTTCTAAAGAATCTAAACTCAGTCTCTGAAGCCCCAGATGTCATAGCAATCCCTAGCATCTACCAGATATATTTCCCACTCAGGATTCTAGGTGGTATTACTGAGGGAAAAACCAAGGTCCTTCTATTGCTTTTTGGCTTGAGTACACCTTACCTTAGTGCTGGTTAATATATCTGGTTAATAACCAATATTATCAATACTCTCCACTATCAATTTAACCATTTGATTCCTACTCAGTATTAATTTTTTTTTTTGGTTATTGAATCATGTCCAACTCTTTATTATCCTTCTTTAGGATTTTCTTGACAAAGATACCAGAGTGGTTTGCCATTTCCTTCTCCAGCTCATTTTACAGATGAAGAAACTTAGGCATATAGGGTGAAGTGACTTGCCCAGATACAGACAGTAAGTGTCTGAGACTGGACTCAGGTCGTCCTGATTCCAGGTCCAGCACTCTCTCCACTGTCCCGCCCATTATTAATTAACCAACTATCAATTAGGTTTTTTTTGCAAGGCAGTGGGGTTAAGTGACTTGCCCAAGGTCACATAGCTAGGTAATTATTATGTGTCTGAGATCACATTTGAACTCAGATCCTCCTGACTCCAAGGCCATTGCTTTATCCACTATGCCATCTAGCTGCGACTCAATTAGCTTTTAAAAAGAAATAATTATGGAAAACATGGAACAATTCTCTCCCCTTCAGTATTGTGATCCTTAGGTAGAGAAGGCTTGAATTTATAGTGGTGGCTATAATAATTCTTCCCACTACCAAGTACATTTTTGGGTGTAGAATAGCCAATGGATGCTTCAGTATTTTGTTTTTGAACTGTGAATCTGGGCTGCTGGGTTTAATGTTTTGCTGAACTGAATCAAATATACTGTTCCATCCTGGTTCATCCCCTGTATCACCTGGTAGAACTCTCCAGTGATTCATCCAAATTTTCAAAGTGCAATATTAGTTTAATTAGAATCAGGAAAGAACAAAAAAAGTAAAAGGAAGCAAAGTAATTAGGAGTTTGTGTGTTCATGTCCAACTGTCAATGCAGTTAGAATGAATAGGGTCCATGGACTCTCATCACCAGTAGTTTTACAGACTTTCTTGTTTTGCCAGTCATGAAGAAGAAATATGGCCAATAAAGATAGTACCTTTTGTATGCATACTCAGTTTGGGCTCAACATTTAATCCAAAAGTATTTCTTTCCCACTCAGTAAGCAAACAGGAAATAATCACAGAATACCTGTGCATACTCTAACCTGAAGAAGAAAAGTCCTCTATTTTTTTACATGCACTTCTAGAAAATGGTTTATCAAACTTCCACAAAAAGTTGGCAGCAGGCAGTCTATTGTACATTCATCCAAGAATGGGATTTCATTGACCAACCCATACACAATTAATTTGTATAAGGAAGCAATGAACTTTTAGCACGGAAACTAATTTATATAGTAGAAACCATCAGTTCTGTCCCGTCATCTATAGTCTTTCTTCTGCTTTTTCAAGTTTTAGGGGTATTTTCATGACCAAGCAGTGATAAAATAGAAGCAAATGAAGAGCTTGAAAGAACAAATGAAAAGAAAAAAATTTTAAAATCACTATCCTTTTTATATATCAATAACAAAGGAAACCATAAGAGAATAATAGAAAAATCCAACTCAAGATAACTATAAAATGTATATAATATTTGGAAATCAGTCCAACAAAATACACCCAAGATAATATAACTGCAACTATGCAATACTCTTTATAGAAATAAAAGATGATAAAAAAAAATTTGGTTTTCATTGTATATGGTTGGACCATGAAAATATAACAAGGAAGATGATACTGAGTAAATTATTTCACAAATTTAGTACTTCAACTTAAATTACCAATAGATGAATTTATAGAATAACATGAAATTATAACAAAAAAGTCTAAAATTTCAAGGGAAATTATAGAAAAAGGAAATAAAGGGATATTTTCTCATCTTAAATTATAATTTAAACTGCTAGATACTGATTTTTTAAAAAATAAAGAAAAGTAGATCCATAGAATAACCTCAATACTCAAAGAATCAGGCTAAAATAGATTCTGTAGCCCAGTAGAAGATAAATCCAAAAACATAATTGATCAGAAATGCTCTGCCCCACACATTTACACATAAGACCTGCCAGGAAAACTGCAAAGCAGTTTGGGGGGGAAAAACAGCTTGAATTGCCACATAATTGGTCACATAATTTTTTTGATGAAGAAAAATAAAGGGAATCACACAATTATGGTTAAAAGAACCCTTGACCAAAAGAAAACAGAATTAATCAAAAATTTATAATTTAAAATATTGATTGGGGGCGGCTAGGTGGCATAGTAGAGGGGCGGCTAGGTGGCATAGTGGATAAAGCACTGGCCTTGGAGTCAGGAGTACCTGGGTTCAAATCCGGTTTCAGACACTTAATAATTACCTAGCTGTGTGGCCTTGGGCAAGCAAGCCACTTAACCCCGTTTGCCTTGCAAAAAAAAACCTAAAAAAAAATTGTAAAATATTGATTACATAAAATTAAAGTTTTTATAAATATTTAATTAATTCTATGAACAAAAGGAATAGAACTAAGTGAATCTTTAATAATAACAATTTGAGAATAACTGAGTCCAAGAAATAATATCTATATGAAGTGAATGAGAATGATGAAAGAAAATATCAATATTTTTGGTATTCTATTAAAGCAACACTTAAGGGAAACTGCATCTCTGAGAATGTACATTAACAAAGTGGAAGAAGAGAGTATTAATGAACTCAATATGAAATTAAAAATCAGAAAATGAACAAATATACAACCCTCAAAAAAAGAAGGAAATCTTCAAAATTAGAAAAACTGAACAACAAAAAGAGTGTGAAATTGACCCACAAAAATAAAAAAAAAAACCTTTTTTGAAAAGATTAGCTAAACTTGTCAAAGAGAAAAAGAAAAAAATTCAAGTTTGCTAAATAAAAATGAGTGAGACAAAAATAAAAATAGAAATAGTAGAAAAATTCATAATAAGTTCAAAATAGAAAAAAATCGTAATGGAAAAAATAATCAGAACTTTTTTTTCACAAAACCAAATTTAAAAGACAGGAAATATTATGTACAAAACACAAAGTTCCAAAATTAATAGAACATAAAACATTTCTTAAACAGTAAAATTTCAGAAATTAACTAGCTAAAAAGTATCAACCAAAGAATAATATGAAATGCAAAAAAAACCCACTTAATACCTAGGTAATTCCCAGTCATTTCTCAGACTACATAAATAGTCTATTTAAGAGATCTTTGGAAACCCATTTTACATCATTTATGACATTGTTGAAAGTTCCTGAATCCTCAGTTATTCTGATTTAACAGCTAATCTTGGGAATAAGCTGATCCTCAAAGTTCCCATGAAATTAATCAGAATGGCAAATGAATGCTCCAGGGAGAAACTGTCCCAACCACTCTGATGGATGCTGCTGCCATCCATCACTACAGTCATACCTTGTTACCTTTAGAGCTACAGCAGAGAGAGTGCTAAATGAAAACTGACTCTAAAAAAAAAATTCCTGAATTTTTACAGCTCAGTAGCCAATCAGAAGAATCTCAGGAATAAGTCAAGCATGGTCTGAAGCTAACTCCCAGAGTTTCTTCATGGTTGATCAAACTAGCGATTGTAAATACTGGGAAGAGGTGGAAGAAAGACCCCATTGTATTTTTAACTGCACAAATTATTTTTAGAAATTAAAAAGTTCACTCAAACTTCTTATATAGCACAAATACCAGAGAGATAACAAAAAGAAAGAGAACTATAGACAATCATCACAAATGAATACGAATTCAAGAATTTTAAATAAAATTCCATCAAAGACTATTCTATTATATTATATTCTTTTTTTTCAGGTTTTTGCAAGGCAAACGGGGTTAAGTGGCTTGCCCAAGGCCACACAGCTAGGTAATTATTAAGTGTCTGAGACTGGATTTGAGCCCAGGTACTTCTGACTCCAGAGCCAGTGCTTTATCCACTGCGCCACCTAGCCACCCCTATTATATTTTTTAAAATTATGAACTGTGATCAAGTTGTATTTTTACCAGAAATGAAAGGGTGGTTTAACATAAGGAAAATGATTAACATAATCAATCACATTAAAAACAAAAATACTCCCAAACCATATTATTGTATCAATAGATGCAGAAAAAAAATGCAGTGGTAATTTACACTAAAAGCTCTATCTTTAGGATCATATATGGTCCAATGTGAACATTATTTTAAAAAATCTATTTTTAGTTTAAATGTGAAACATTAGAAGCTTTCTCAATACAAGATTAATGCAAAGGATGCCATGATTCCCCTCTGATGGTATATATAAAAGCTAATTACAGTAAGAAAACAAAAAATGCAACTAAATGCATACATATATATATATACAGAGACAAAAATATGTTATTTCCTGGTGATAGGATGATTTACTTACAATAGAAAACCCTAGGGGTAGCTAGGTGACACAGTGGATAGAGCACCGGCTCTAGAGTCAGGAGGATCTGAGTTCAAATGCAACCTCAGACACATAATAATTATATACCTGTGTGACCTTGCAAAAAGCAAAAAACAACAAAACAACAAAAAAATACAAAAGAAAACCCCCAGAGAATTGCCAAGAAACTATTTGAGACAATTAATAGAAGAATAGAAATTAAACCCACAAAAATCAACATATATGTATATATATATATATATATATATATATATATATGTATATATGTAACAGAGTCTTAAAGGTTAACAAAAGGAGTGGAAGTTCCATTCAGATTACTACAAGATGTATAAATAATCTGGTAATTAGTTTCCCAAAATATATTCAAAATTTATATAACTATAGTTGCAAAATACTCTAAGGAAAAGAGTAGCTTAGATGATTGAAGAAATATTTATTACTCATGAATAAACCTTAGCAAAATAATGATACCAATATCACCTAAATTATGTGATAGGCTTATCTCTATATCAATCAAATACTGAGATAGTACAAAACTTAGAGGAAGAAAAGATCTTGAATTAGGAGACAGGATGAAAAAAATATAGGGAAGAAAGGAGACTGGCACCTTCAGACTACAAATTATGCTAAAAAGTTGTAATCATCAAAAATACTTGGCAATGGTTTTAAAAAGTTTTGTAGGGGGCAGCTAGATGATGCAGTGGATAGAGCACCAGCACTGGAGTCAGGAGGACCTGAGTTCAAATCCAGCCTCAAACACTTAATAATTACCTAGCTGTTTGGCTTAAGTGGTTTGCCCAAGGCCACACAGCTAGGTAATTATTAAGTGTCTGAGACTGGATTTGAACCCAGGTACTCCTGGCTCCAGGGCCGGTGCTTTATCCACTATGCCACCTAGCCACCCTGGGCAAGTCACTCTTAACCCCATTGCCTTAAATAAAAATAAAAACAAAAACAAAATCAAACAAACAAAATAAAAAGAATGTTCAAGTCTAAAAAAAGTTTTAAGTAAAACAATATAAAGGGAGAGAAGATAATTAGAGTTTGGATTGGAGACAAGAGGCTGAGACCAATTAGAAGTCAATTGTAGTATTTCAAGTGAGAAATAATGAGCACTTGTTCCAGGGTGGCAGTTATGTAAATTAAGAATAGGAGATTCATTCAGGAGATGTCATAAAAGTCAAAGCTACAAAAATTGGCAATAGATGACTTTATGTGAGGTTAAGGATAAAACTTCTAGCTATGTGACTCTGGCTAAGGCTTTAAACTATCAGTGCTCTAGGCAAATTTCTAAAATTATGTTTCAGAGAAAATTTGGATTGGTAGATAGTTTCTTCACTGGGAATTCCCTATAATAGTGAAACTGCAGGTTTAGACACTTTTTGTAGTCCTAGCAAAAAGATAAACAATGAAACCACAATATATTTAAAGGCATCATAGATAATTAAATGGCATTTAAAGTAATACTAAGAAAACTAATCAAAATATGGGGGGGAAATAGTGACTAAAACTATTACTTGGGACCTTCAATGTGTTCCTTTCAGACCTAGAAAAATACAATGAACAAAGAGGAATTAAGTTAAGATTCTGATTAGAATATTTGATTTTAATTTTTTAAAGGTGGAACTATTCCTACTGGCTTTTTTCCTTTGTCCTTAATTCCCTCTTCTCAAGGGTTGCCCTTTTTTTCTTTCAAGTTTTATTTATTAATTCCTCTTTTCTGCTTTTATCTGGTTGTAGATTTCTTCCCCCTCTTTTTCCCTCTCAGTTGTTCAGGTAGATTTCCCCTTCTCCCTTTCATTTTTCTTTGCATTTCATTTTTACACTCCTTTTGCAAAAGAATTCTTTTTTATTCTTTTTACTATCCATCTTCTCTTTCTGTTTACTCTAGATCTTCATTATTTGATCCATGCCCTATATAATCATCTGGCTCTCTTTTTCCTTTCTATTCAATAATAGTAGATGACAGGGAGTATGGTGCATCAAGATAGGAATGTCCACCCCCAAATGACCTTGGCCCTCTCTCTTGATATTTTTCACCCTATATTTGCCTGGAAATCTCCTCCCTGGGCCCATTCTTCAAGGTACTAGTTGCCCCAGGAGTTCCAACTCATCTTCTCCTAGGACAAATAGACTTTTCAGTCACCAAATCCTTTAGACCTCATTCAGTGTAAGATTCTCATTTTTCCCTCATCCATAAAAGCATTCATCAGTGGAACCCTCTCCTACTACTAAAGTAAGACCTTCCTCTTTCTCTCTGCTTTTCAATACTCCCGCTCATCATCAGACACCTTTTTACTTTCCGAAACTGCAAAGGTCACCTTCCCTTCACTGCTAGTCTTTGACTTGACCCTTTCCTCACCTTTCATGTTTTCTGCTGTGTTGTAATGCAGTCTCACAAAATAAGCATTCATCAGTATCCAGGTGTTGCTAAGTTCTATTCATAATGCCCCGTCTACCCCTTCACAAATATCTCTCCTAAATTTCTGATTTTACCCCTGTGTCCTTGGGTACATTTAGAAAAATCCAATCATTTGTCTTTCTGTTGACCCTTTGGGTGTTACTGCTGTTACTGCTATTATTGTATCTTTTTTGTTTGAGGTATTCAATAGTCCCCCAAATAATTCCTTCATTTCTGTTTTTTTTTTACTTAAAATGTTTAAAACTCTTCTTTATTATTGAACATATATCTTTTGTCCTGGATTGCTGGGCTCAGATTTCAGATTAGGTAACTCTAGGCTGTATCTTCAACTCCCACTGGAGCTTTTCAGTATTCATCATTACATTTCTTTTCCCTTCTTCTAATGAGTCTGGTATTGTTTGAATGTTCTTTCCATTGTATTTGAAAGTCTTGCTCCTGATGGCTTGCAGAACTTCTTGTTTCTGAATTGAAGTGTTAATTTTAACCAGTTTGTGCTTTGAAGTTTGCAGCCTTGGGTTTTTTGTTTTGTTTGCTTTATTTATTTATTTGTTTGATTGTTTATTTATTGCCTAGAGGTAATTTCTAAATTCTTTCAGTTAGAATTTCATTTTCTATGTTCAAAAGTTCTGGGAAATTCTCTTTTATTATTCACTGCATTATGATTTTAGGGTAACCACCTAAAAGTCCTCAGAACTGACTCCAGCTGGATGCTGAGGTCTGCCTTCAGGCTTGGTGGAGTTCTGCACAGCTCCTTACATACATTGTTTCCTGGTCTTGATGTGTCCCACTCCTTCTGCTCCTTAGTTCTCTGGCATTACACCAGCAGTAAAGACCCTTCTCTCCTAACTTACCAGTAGGTCAGAGCTTTGCAGCATCGATGCTTCTAGGTTGCAGCCTCCAGTAGGTCTTTACTCCTGATGGACTAAGGTTAAGTTGGCAGTCAAGACCTAAAGAAATTTCCATGGGTTGGAGCCAGGGTCTCTGGCATTGGAAATAGAGAATGAGATGGGAAGTAGTATATAGGGCTAGGATAGCTTAAACCTTCATAATGCCCTTGGTCTTTTAGTATAACCTTGCATCCAATAGTATGAGAATTGGGGGAGTGGTAACAAGTATGTTCAGAGTCAGTGAGTGTCAAGTCCTGGGGTTTTTTTAACTTCTTTTGGATTCTTGATCCTAAACTTTAGAAAAGGCTGAAGTTAATTTAACTTGGGTACATAGTTTCTGTTTTGGGGAAGTTTGAGAACTTATGAAAATGAGAAAAAATGTCTAGTCCACCATCTTTTTGCTCATGTGACCCTTAGACTTGATTAGAATTTTAGCAAAGTTAAATGTAATAGATCTGTAATTATTCTTAGAAATAGAAAGAAGTAAACATATTTCTGCCAGCTATACATGGCATTTTTACAAAAACTGAGCATGTGCTAGGGCATAAAAACCTCATGAACAGAAGGCAGAAGAACGGAAATATTACACATATTCTTTGCTAACTATAACACAATAGAAAGTATAATCAATAAAGAACTTTTGAAGAAAGAAAATTTAAATGGAGACTGAATTATTTAATCCTAATAGCTCTATGTGTTGAAAACCAAATTGTATAAAGAACAGATCATTTCATTAACCAAAGTGAAAGAAATGATACTGGATAGAGAGAGAGAGTGAGTAAGGAGTTAATGATGACACCCAGGATGCAAACCTTAGTGACTAGAAAAGTGATAAAACTCTTAATAGTAACTGAAAATTTAGGGAGAAGAAAGGGAGATTTGGGTAAAAAGATAACTTTAATTGGGGACATTTTGAGTTTAAGATGTCTTTAGAATATTATTTTTCAATTATCCAATAAGCAGTTGGAGATGTGAGACTGAAGATCAGCAGAGAAGTTAGAGTTGAAGAGGAAGATTTGAGACTAATCAGAATAAAGCTAGTAATTAAATTCATGGGAATTGATAAGATCTCCAGGTAAAATATAAGAAGGAAAAGAGAAGAGAGTCAACAACAAAATTCTGTAGGACACCCAAAAACCAGCAAAAGAGACTGAAAGGGGGTAATTAGAAAAAAAAAATAAAAGCTCTACAAACATTTATGGACAATCAAAACAACCCCCCCTCCCAAAATCTATAATCCAACACCTCTCTATCCAGAGGTAGGTAGCATGTTCTGTCATAATTCCTCTGGACCTGGTATAACATCGGATCATTATATTGATCAGGACTCCTAAGTCTTTCAATGCTGTTTGTCTTCACATTGTTTTACATTGGGTTTTTTTTTGGTCTGTTTATTTTAGTCTGGGTAAAGTTCAAAAAATCTTCCAGGTTTCTCTGAAACCGTCCTCTTCTTCATTTCGTACAACACAATATTCATACAGCATAACTAGTTCTACAGTTTTTTTGAATGATGGAAACTTCCTCAGTTTTCTTTTCTTTGCTAAAAGCAAGGTAGTGGTATTTTTGTAATACTTCCATAGTTAATTTGCTTTGCTTAAAATTAATCTCTCTAATTTAGCCTCTTTCTCATTTTCCTTTTTCTCCTCTTTCCATATTTAGTGAAAATGATTTTTTTTACAAAGATGCATATGAATATTCTTTACTGCTTTGACCAATTCAGAGACTAGAGAGATTCAGGTATCACCAACTATTCTTTTCCTTTTATCTTTCTATACCCTAATTAGATGGGATAATTTTCCCTATCTTTCCTGTCTCTTCCCACACTCTAATGTATTGCTATAATTCTCCTTTTTCATTTCTTTTAGTCATTAAAAATCAGTCCCAGATCCTATGTCTAATTTGACTATGTTTTTTAATGATAATAGAGTTTAAGGAAGACATATGTATCATCTCCCCAATTAAGAATGTAAACAGTTTATCCTTGTTTAATCCCTTGTGGTTGTTGTTCCCCCAAGTTTTTCCCCAGCTCTGAACTTTTCATCAAGATTTTTGGAAGCCCTCTATTTAATTAAAAGTCTAGTTCCCTGGGCAGCTAGGTGGAGTAGTGGATAAAGCACCGGCCCTGGAGTCAGGAGTACCTGGGTTCAAATCCGGTCTCAGACACTTAATAATTACCTAGCTGTGTGGCCTTGGGCAAGCCACTTAACCCCGTTTGCCTTGCAAAAACCTAAAAAAAAAAAATAAAAGTCTAGTTCCTCCCTGTAGGATTATATTCATTTCGCTAGGTATACTACTCTTGGTTTTAAGTCCATATCCTTTGTTTTTTGAATATTATATTCCAAGTTCTTTGATACTTTATAATGATGACCACTGAATCATGTGAGATCCTGATTGTGGTCCCTTAGGATTTGAATTCTTTCTTTTTGGTTACTTACAGGATTTTTATTTTGAATTGGAAGTTCTAGATTTAGGAATTTCTATTTTGGGGTTTCTCCAAATCATGCCTCAATTCTCAAATATATGGAGAAAAAATTCAAATTTATAAAAAAAATGTGAATCATTCCCCAATTGATAGCCAAACAGTATGAACAGATAGCTTTCAGAAGAAGAAATCAAAGCTATCTATGGTCATTAAAATGCTCTAAATAAGTACTAATTAGAGAAATGCAAATTAAAATAATTGAGATACCTGTTCATGTCTAACAGATTGGTTAATATGATAGAAAAGGCAATAACAAATATTGAAAGATGTGTAAAAATATTGGGACACAAATGCATGATTGTTAGAATTGTGAACTCACCTAACCACTCTGAAAAACAGTTTGGAACTGTGGCTAAGAGTTATAAAACTGTAAAATCACTGGTCCAGGAATTCCACTCCTGAATTCCCAAGAAAACAAAGGAAAATGGAAAAAAAGCCATATATGTACATAAATATTTATAGCAGTTCTTTAAGTGGTGGCAAAGAGTTGAAAATTGAGGATATGCCCATCAATTAGAGAATGGCTGAACAAGTTGTAGTTTATGTTTGTGATGACATACTATTGTACTATATGTAATGACAAGCAGAATCATTTCAGAAAAACCTTGGAAGACCTATATGAATTGATACAAAGTGAACAGAACCAGGAGTACATTGTACACAATAACAGCAATATTGAACAAATGATTAACTGAATAAATAGCTATTTTGATTAATGCAATGATCTAAAACAGTGATCTAAAAAATTGAAAAATTTGATCTATCTTCAGAAAAAGAATTGATGGTTCCTGACTGCAGATTAAAGCATAATTTTTACTTTATTTTTCTTGGTTTTTGCAACATGACTAATATAGAAATAGGCTTTTCATGATTTCACATTTATAATTTATATTACATTTTTTGCCTTCTCAATGGAAAATTGGGAGATGGGAATGAAGAAGAGAATTTGGAAAAAAAATTTAAATAAATGTTTAAATTAAATAAATAAATGATTTTTAAAAAGTCATGATAACTTTTGAAAGTCCCTGTGTATACTTATTCTGGCCAAGTTGCTCTTCTTTGTCTTTGTCTTCTTAGTGCCATTTCTACTTTGTCATGTCAAAGGCAGGGGCGATCTTTTTGCCTCTTTTGGTATCCCTAGTACTTACTCAGTTTCTGGAACATCAAGGACTATGAACACACTGATGGAGAAAAGAAATTATTTTAAAAAAACAATTTCTTTTTTCATCCCTAAATGCCCTTGAAGTGATTTAACTAATTTAAGTCTCTCATTAAGCATTCGATAAATTTCTATTTCACTGCTTCTCATAGCTTTATGAGATGGTTTTGTTCATAATCTTTTGTCATTCTTTCAAAGATTTTATAGATAAGTTAATGTTCGAAACTGGTATTGTCCTTGCTGCCATAGCTTTCTACTTGGCAAGGAGATTTAATATCTTCTGAATAGGATAGTGTCTAGGATGTTTTTATTGTAGGCAATTGATTTGCATCAGTTTAAACTTCTTTCTGAAATAGCAAGAATCTATCCTGATGTCTGTTCTTTCATTCATTTCCCATCTTTTTTTCAAATAGTTAAATAGAAGCATTTATTAAGCCTATACTATTTTTCAAAATCTGTGCTTCAGAATCAACATTTAAATTTGGTTATCCTATCCACGGTATCTTCTTCTCCTTTCTATTATTTTGCTCTGATCTTACTGTATACAAGTAATTGATTGTTACCCCATTGATAACCACTGATTTCCTGTCTATTAAAATGTAATCAATTTCAATTTTACTATGATATTTGGTGCTAACAACATTGAAAATCTCCCAATGATTCTTTTGTTGTTGTTGTTTGTTTTTGGTTTTTTTAGGTTTCTGCAAGGCAAACGGGGTTAAGTGGCTTGCCCAAGGCCACACAGCTAGGTAATTATTAAGTGTCTGAGACCGGATTTGAACCCAGGTACTCCTGACTCGGGGCTGGTGCTTTATCCACTGTGCCACCTATCCGCCCCCCCCCCCAATTATTCTTAAAGAAAATATTCATGATACATAGGACAAGTTTATGTTTAGTGCATGTTGATATAGGTCATTAATGACTACTCTTTGGGTAGTTTCAAATCCCCCTCTTTTATGATGGAAGTTCATTTATATTCTGTGCCAAACACATACCTGAAAGGAAAATTTCTAAAGTTGCCTGGTCTTTCCATGGGATTGGCGGGGGGTAAGACAGGGGAGATTTAGGGCATAGTGTTTGAGTTAAAGCAACATGACTGGGAGTTAGAGATTCCTCATACTGTAAAGTAGACAATATAAAGATTATTATATCTATTTCTTAGATGAGGAACTGAGGATCCAGAAGATGAAGTGTTAGGTCAATACCTACAGTCACAAACCTATAGTGTCTGAGTTGGTATGATCTTATTCAGAAAGGCAGGTAGAGAGGAAGAGAGTATTTTCTAGTTGTCCTAACTTCACACTCTGAAGAAGTTTGAGGGCAGGAAAAAAAATATCAACTTAATTTGATAGCATTATATGGCGTGCCTTCTATATTCCAGAAACTGAGTAAGTACTAGGGATACCAAAAGAGGCAAAAAGATAGTCCCTGCCTTGAGAAGCTTGCAGTCTAATAGGAAAAACCCAGATTTCTGAGCTGTAGTATGTAGGTCCATTATATTAAGGAACTGGAGTCAGGAGAGCAAAACTTCCAAATGAAACCTCTATAGGTCAAAATATTATAGCTCTGCTGTTTGTTTACCTAGAGAAAATGTGCCATTGAGTTGTACTTTAAACTCTCTAGGGTGTTATAGATAGACATGGAAATAATGACTGTTTTATGAAGTAATTGCTCTGTCCTTGACAACACCTTCTGATCTTTGTTCTTCCCTCATTCTCTCAAGTATACTTTTGTCAAAGAGTAATGGAATCTTACTAACAGTAGTTATAGGACCCGAATACCTGGGACTTGAACATGGATATTCTCACTATACTGCTTAAATAAGTATCACTAGAGCTAAATAACCTTTAGATGAACACAAGATATTTAGTTAGGAGGATAAATGAACAACCAATGCCTTCCATGCCATTGTATATAAACCCATGAGAGCATGTTCAAAATATTCTATTACCAGCTTGAAATTGAAAATCAACTGATCTCTCTGCTTCCATCCATTATCTTGTATTTTTTACAAGAAAAGTGATTTCCATGGAAGCAGACACATTGATTATGAGGAAATCGGTTTTTTTCACACTTCATTTACAAAAAACACCTATGGATTTTAAAATATATTTAAACCAACTGTAGAAAATGTGTACCTGGGAGGACTAAACCAGCTTTCTGACAATCAGATTTACAATTGTGGCTACATATCTTCCAAATGTCTATGCTGGATTTTTTTTAAGCTTATAACAGTTTGCTTAATTTTTGTTAACTTGGAAATCAGAACGTGAAATTTTTGTGACTCCCATCCAGTTCAATAATATCTTCTGTTGCTAAGAGACCTGGGGGACCATGTGAAATCAATTGGCGGAGAACAGGCCAGAAATAAACCTTTCAAGTTGTCTGTTTGAAAATGTAGCCACCTTTACCCAAGCAGTTAAAATGCAACTGAAAGGTTTGCCTGCAGGACAAGACAAATCATCAGTGTATCCTCAATCAAATCTCCTGGAACTGTGACTCCTCCACAAAATGAGTGCTCCTCTCCCTGCCTCATCCTGAAGGATGGGCGATCCTACCAGTTTCTGCTACTGCTCCATATCCAACTGGTTTTAATCATGGGATTTGACCAGAGAGAATACATGAGATTTTTCACTAGATAAGTAGAATAGGAGAGAATGAGAGAATAGTCTGCTAGGCAGACGCTAACCCTGTGGGTGCTGTTGATGTTACTTTTTCTGCCATAGCCCTGACTTAGAAATGAGATGTTGGGAAAGGATGGCAGAAGAATGATGAGGGACCAGTCGGAGCTATGGCATAAAGACTGCAACTAGTCCTTGTTTGCCAAAAATGACAGCTGTGGCACTTTCCTTCTTTCTCCATCTAGAGAAGCTTTCATACCAAAGCTTTTCTATTTCTTTAAAGTCTATTTTTCATTCCAAAAGTTTGCCTGGTCTTTCCACGGTCTTTAAAGTCTATTTTTCATTTCTTCCTAAAAACTATATAAACTCACACCCTATACAAGATAAGATTAAAATGGGTACAGGATTTAGACATAAAAGACAATATTGTAGGCAAATTAGGAGAACAAGAAATAATTTGCCTGTCAGATCTATGGAAAGGAAAGCAGTTTATGACCAAGGAAGAGATGGAGAAAAACATTAAAAACAAACTGGATAATTTTGATTACATTAAATTAAAAAGCTTTTGCACAAACAAAACCATTGTAACCAAGATCAAAAGAAATGCAGTAAATTCAGAAACAATTTTTACAACTAGTGTTTCTGACAAATGACTCATTTCTAAAATATATGGAGAAGGGAATCAAATTTATAAATACAAAAAAAAATAACCCATTCCCCAATTGTCAAATGGTCAAAGGATATACAAAGGCAATTTACAGATGAGGAAATCATAGTCATATCAAAAATTGCTCTAAATCATTACTGATTAGAGAAGTACAAATTAAAACATCTCTGAGGTACCACCTCATACTTCTCAGACTGGCCACTATGACCAGAAAAGATAATGATTAATGTTGGAAGGGATGTGGGAAATTTCTGACACTAATACATTGTTGGTGGAGCTGTGAACTTATCCAACCTTTCTGGAGAGCATTTTGGAATTATGTCCAAAGAGCAATAAAAATGTGCATGCCCTTTGATCCAGCAATACCACTACTGGGTCTATACCTTGAAGAGATCATGAAAAAGGGTAAAAACATCACTTGTACAAAAAATATTCATAGTAGCCCTGTTTGTGGTAGCAAAAAATTTGGAAATTGAGTGAATGTCCATCAATGGGAATGGTTGAACAAATTGTGGTATATGTATGTTATGGAACACTAAAGTTTCTTTAGAAACCAGGAGGGATAGGAATTCAGGGAAGCCTGCAACTGATGCATGAACCGATGTAGAGCAAGATGAGCAGAACCAGAACACTGTATACACTAACAGTAGCATGGAGATAATAATCAATCTTAATGGACTTGCTCACTCCATCAGTGCAATAATCAGGGACAATATTATGGTATCTGCAACAGAGAATACTATCTGTATCCAGAGAAAGAACTGTGGAGTTTAAACATAGACCAAAGACTATTATCTTCATTTTTTTAAAAAAAATAATTGTCTTATGTATAACATAATTTTACTATCTCTAATATTTTATTTTTTCTTGAGGATATGATTTTTCTCTCAACACATTCAATTTTGATCAATGTATAGCATGGAAACAATGTAAAGATTATCAACCTGCCTTCTGGGGGGAGGGGTGGAGGGAAGGGAAGATTAGGGGAAAATTGTAAAATTCAAAACAATACAAAAAACTAGTATAAAGAGAAAAGGGTGGCTGAACCAGTGCATTACTGCTTGGAGTGTATTTCATTTGTTCAAAGGGAACTGAGGAGGAGGTTATGGTCAACTCTACAAAGAAAGAATTTTAGAATAGTTCCTCAAAAGCAAGTATAGTAAGATTATAGTGTCAACTACACTTATTTGTAGATCAGTGCTCAGCCCAAGTCTTCTACTCATCTTATTCCCATATTTACTCTTGTTATCTTGAGCTCCAGAGAAATCTAGGAGGTCTATTTGGATATTTTCTTTCTGATTAAAACCTTTCAACTTCTTTTTCATTAATCAGTTTCTATCTCCTACTGTCATTATTAAGTATTATTTTTAAATAATCTGGAGAAACATCCTTTCTCAATAATAAATAATCATATCTTTTATGGAGTAAATTCCATAATCTGTTAATAACTATCTAGTTTATAAATTATTAGCAATAAATAATGACAAAAGTAATTATTAATATTTTGGTTATGAGAAAGATCACAACTAGAGTTTCCTCAGATCTCTATATCACAGCAAATGACTTCATTTCTGGATACAAATTTCAATCTGAGTCCACTCCAAATGTTGATTAAAATTGCTTTAGAATCTTTTTCATACATTTCTTTAAGAGTTCAATTAAAGCTCTCAGGAAATAAACTTTCTTAATCCTTTTTCTTTCTTTCTCTACTCTTCAATCAATTCGGGATATTTCCAGAGCACATTGTGAGCCTACCAATTCCTCATTATAGAATTATTTTTATAATGTTTCTTCATAACATAACAATTAAGACAGTTCTCACAAAAGAGTTTTCCTCACCTTTCTTTTTTCTCCACAGAATATCTTATGGATCTCCATAGATTAAAAAACTCTTCTTGATTCCAAAAGGAAATGCATCTCCTATCAAGGCATTTTCAATTATAATTTCCAGGTCAAATAACCTTTTCCACAACATTCCACTATGTCTCTAAAAATACAGTAACAGCAGTTATAGTTTCTATAGCAGAGCTCAGTTAAACAGGTTCATCATAGAGAAATGATTAAATGAATTGGACCAAAAAAAATTGGACATAGAATGAGTCAGCAGTGTTCAGTAGAAGGAAAGTTATATAAATAAAGACTGAAGTCATTTCCTTTAAAGGCAAGCATCTTGAGCAACTCCCTTTCTCTTTGCTAAATTTCAAGAACAGGCTTGAAGAAATCCCTCCCATAGTGAGGAGCCAAATGTTATCAATAAAGAAAAAGTCTTGGCTGAAAGGAGAAATTAGGAGCATAGTAGGGGCAAGAGAGGGATTAACCAGTATTCCTCTTCAGTCAAATAACCCAGTACACCTTCACTATTATACAGTAAAAAAAAAAAAAAAGCAATTCTTCTTATTGCTTATAGTATAAAATGCAAATTCTTAAACAATGGCTTCTCACCAATTGATTCCTGATTACCTTTTCTTACATTTATTGCATATTATTTTCTTTTACCATGTACTAGCCAAATTTGTTGTTTCTGGTACAAGATAATCTCCATTCTCCACACCTTTGTACAACTAAATCTCCTATTCCTAGAATGTACCTAGCTGTGTGACCTTGGGCAAGTCACTTTAATCCCACTGCCTTGCAAACCACCACCCCCAACAAAAAGAAGTAAAAAAGTGTAAACATTTCTTTACACTGAACTATCAATAGTTTGAAAAGGTTTCACCACTTCCAAGTTGTGAATTCTATATTTCCAGCTTTACATCTGTTGAAATCTTAATGTAACCATTCAGAGTCTAAAAGGATCTGAATCTTGCCATCTCTTTGTCTTTTTCTTGATCCTTACTCCCCTATAAATTTCATAGTTGTTCCATCTATCAGTACCTCCCCATCTTACTACACAAGAAGAGCTGAGTTTTGCTTATAAATGTTGTCATATCAATAAAGTCAAAGGAAATCAAGGCAAAAGTTAAAAACACTGCCACCCCCTTTCCCCTAATTATTATCTCTTTAATTATATAATTATATACATAATTATTTAATAAATAATATATATATATAATTTAATTATAAAGAAGGGATTTTTATTCTTGTTGCTCTTGAATAATGTACAGTACTAGCAGGGTTGTATTCTGAAACTTGCAGAACAAAATGAGAGAAAATTCCTATCATTTAATGCTCACAAATTGGTATTCCAATTGGTATATCTATCTTGGACAATGCCAAAGTTATTTTATACTGTTCTCATCACTCCTGTCATCATCATCATCATCATCATCACCACCACCACCACTACTGCCATCATCATCATCACACTTAAAGAATATATTTCTAGCCTGGAGAAACCACTGTGGTTACCCCCTTTTCTAGGTCTGGCTAACTGCATATGCCTTTGCTATTATGTATCAAGACAAATAGTTACTTACAACTTCCATTATGAGAGACCCTTCGTTTAGTAATAGGGGTCAGGCTTCATGCTCTCATGTTTTTTGGTTCAATAACACTAACCCTAGTACCCTGAGAATAGCTTTAATTATATCCTATATGCTATAAATATATATCCTATATCCTATAAATATATATCCTATATCATATCTAGCTTTCTCCCAAAAAAGGGGGAATTTAAAAAAAGGTATACAATGTACACTATGAATCAGTTATCAGAGAAGTATTTTATCATTATACATGAAAAAGAGGATAAACATTAGAAGCTACAAACATGCATTAAAATAATAAAACAGCTTGCTATCATAAAAAACTTATAACTACTATCATCTTCTTTTAACAGGCTAATACTTAAATCTCATCTGCTTCAAATTTCTAAGAATAAAAACTATTCCCCAATTAATAAATGGTCAGAGAAGATAAACAGGCAATTTTTCAGCAAGTTATAAAAAAATTTTCAGCAAGTTATAAAAAAATCACATTTAAAAAACTGCTATGAATCACTTAAAATTAGAGAATTACATATTAAATCAACTTTGAAGTTCAAAGGAAGTGACAAAATCTAGATAAGGATTGGGGGAAAAGTACATTAATGGAATTATGATTTGGTTCACTCATTCTGAAAAGCAACAAAGAACCAAAGAAATAAAATAAAGAGGAAAAGTATCTATCTTAACTAAAACATTTATAATCACTCTTTTTGTGATGGTAAAGAACTAGTATCAAAGGAGATCTTCATTAATGGGAATAACTGAAAAAATTGTGGTATATGAATGTGAAGGGATAATACTGTGTGCTGTAAGAAACTTGTGCGAACTAATACAGAGTGCACTTAACAGAAAAAACAATTTACACAATTAACAATAACACTGTTTAAAAAAACAACTTTGGAAGATATAGAACTCTGATCAACACAATGATCAATCATGATTCCAGAGGACACATAATAAAATATACTGTCCACCTCCTGACAGACATGTGATGGACTCAGAGTACAGACATAAGTGTATATGTTTAATTACATGCATATAATCAATTTAAGAAGTTATATTGATTAACTGTATGCATTTATTTTGAGAGCTTTGTTTTTCTCTCTTTTTCATTTGGGAGGAGTGAGGTAGAAGGGAAAGAAAAATAGATTTTGCTCACTTGAAAAACAAAAATTGAATTTAAAAAATAAAATTAAAAACAAAACTATCTAGATATTTTGCATTTCAACTTGACTTTGAACTGACCAAACAACTGTCAGTTGGCTAAACAGCCAGATTTATTCTTGTTGATGACTTACTTCTTCAATGCAGAAGATTCCTCTTCCATGGGTACCAAGGTCTCCAAATCTCATAAACTTACCACATATCCAAGCCTGGACACATCCATCTCAAGATATTCAATAACCAAAAGTCAAAGAATAAAAAAGAAGCAGTCTTGGTTCAGACAAAGCATTTGATACCACAGGCTCATAGTCCCAAAGAGAGTCAGGATAGGAGAATTAGGGCAAATCCTGCTACCCTTAGAAACAGTCCAAAACTGTCTAACACAATCCAAAACTATAAAGGAAGAACCAGGCAGAGGAATTTTTATTCATATATATATATAAAGTTATCAGCTTTTTAGCACTTTTTTAGCACTTTTTAGTCTACCCAGTCCCAAATGTTTGGAATAGGAGCACAAAGTTCCCACATAATTTCCTGGGGGGGGGGGGGATGGCAACTTTGGGTTTATCAACTTCTTTACCTATTTTTTTATTTAATTCCACTGTAAGCAATCTTGAGAGAATATTCAACCACATCAGAGAGTGAATAATCCCTGATTCTCCCCAAAGAGACAAGTGTCTCCTTTTAAAAATCAAGCCAACAAACTCTTTTTTAAGCCCTTATTATGTATGTATCAGACACTATGTTAAGCCCTGGACATACAAACAAAGGCAAAAGACAGTCTCTTCCGTCAAGAAGTTCACAATGTAATGGGATAATCAACATGCAACAACTACAAACAAACAAGACACATGTAGGGAAAAAAATTAGAAGGAGGATAAGAAAAGACTTCTTGGAGAAGAAAGCAAGGAGGCAAAGGTGAGGAGGGAGAGTATTCCAGGCACCTGACCTGTGGGTAGTCACACAACGATCAGCATTTGAAACTGTTTTCCTGATTTGATGCCAACATTCCAGTCCTCCAGTTCTCTGACTCACTAGCTCTTGGGTTTCTGAGGAGTGGCAGTGAACTGCAGCATGCTGGCATGCTTCCTTAAAGCACTTTAAAAAAATGATGAATGTAGGTTGAACAAAAATCAGAACGTGCAAGTTTAAATAGAGCCAGCAGGGCCTTTTAGAAGCTTATAATCACCAAATCAACATTCTCAGTAGGTAGCTCTCATCCAATTGCCTTCTACCACCCCCAACTTCTATCTCTCCATGGAGAGCCTTGCCAAGTCAATTCAATTAAATAAACTTTATCTGTTATGTGCTGAGCATTATTGAGTGCTGGGAAACATAAAACTTAGATCATGAATCATGGATCAGGAAGGTACTGGGACATTTACAGATCCCTTGTTTTACAAATGAAAAATTGTAGCTGAGGGAGCTAAGTGAACTTCCTATGATCACCATTGTCCTTAAACTATAGGACAGTGTTCTTTATCTTATACCATGCTATCCTTATCCTCTTAGAGACTATCTTTTAAAAATGTAGGTGCTAGAAGTTAATTAGTTATGCAGTTAAAAGATAGCTATAATATATCTAGTCTACTAGGTAAGCTATATAACTAGTCTACTTAGAATTTAGGAGATAACTAGCTCTCAAGAAGATAACTATATGTATATGTCAAACACTTGATAATGTCTTATCCTGGATAATAATTGACATTTTATATTTATCTTTAAGGTTTAAAAAAAACTAAAGCATTTACATTTGCTATCCTATTTGATCCTCTTAATAGGTCATTGAGGGAGTATATTATCAACATTTTAAAAATTAAGAAACTAATCAATGGATTTATTGGCAAATTGATTTACCTAAGATCATACAATCAGTGAACAGAAAAATTCAGAGATATTCAAACTTAGGTTTTACACTCCAAACTTATGTTTTTACACTTTCCATGACCAATTTGCTTATGGTAAAGCTAGAGGAGATAGAAGGTAGGAAAAAAGAAAAAGGCCATCTCTGTTTCTTTTGTTCTCTCCTTCCATGTGAAGTCTTCCACTGGTGAAATGGGTGGATGAGACCACTTAATTCTAACAGCAATGAAGGCAGATGAAGTGGTTGCTGTGGAGCACTTAGAGCTCAGTTCGACATTGAAGACTTCAAAGTCATCCACTGCATCTAGAGCCATCACCAGTTGCTTTGGTTCTGTCTTGTCACTGGATCATGATGACTTTGGAAGAGAGAGTGAGGCAGACAACTTCATGTAACTCTGCCTCACTTAAATCCAATTTACATACTAATCAAAAAACAGAACCAAACCATGATAACTTTAATAGAGAAAGCACAGTAGAAAACATCCCAGAGGTTTAAGTTTTTATAAACAGAAGTTTTTCCTTCCATTTTTTTTTAATTTTTGGCAAGGCAAATGGAATTAAGTCACTTGCCCAGGGTCACACAGCTAAGTAAGTGTCAAGCTTCTGAGGTCATATTTGAACTCAGTTCCTCCTGAATCCAGAACTGGTATTCTATCCACTGCATCACCTAGCTACCTTCAAATAGCACCTTTTTTGGCAAGTGATCATTCAAGCTCCTTTAAACTTGTTGTGCCATAGCTTCTAATGCCAAACTAAACTTTTAAAATTAGTCATGGCAGGACCTGTAACCAATGGCAAAATGATTTGATTCTGCTGTCTTTGAGGAGTTCAGCTCTCCATTTCCTGCTTGCTCTAATACCTTAGAAGAACCCCAAAGAAAAAAAAGAAAAAAGAACAGATAAAGGAAGACAGAAAGGAGGAATAGACTAAGATTTCATTTCTAAACCTTGAAATAAAATGGAAAATCAGAACACATATGTTTTAGTTCCTCTAATAACTGATAATGTCTATCAATTTAAGTAGATAAAGTTACAAGTAGGATAAAATGTCTTTGAATAGGAACAGAGCGTTCTCTCCCCTTCATTCCTCATACAACTTTTTTCAGTTGTTTTCAGTCATGTCCAATGTTGTGACTCCTTTTGGGGTTTTCTTGGCAAAGATACTGTAGTGTTTTCCCATTTCCTACTCTATCTCACTTTAAAGATGATGAAAGTGAGACAAAAAGAGTTAAATGACTTTCCCAGGGTCACACAGTTAATGTCTGAGGTCAGCCTTGGAGGTCAGCCTTGAATTCATCAAGATGTTTTACTAACTCTATTCACTTCACCACCTATCTGCACCATATAATTTAACAGACCAATTAATTAATCCTCTCTGACTCAGAAACCCACAATTACATGAGTCTCCTGTTTAATGAAGGCAAGTCAAAAGTCATCTTTAACAATGTTCCAAACTTTGCTATTTTTGCCTTAGTTAGGGAAACGGGTTGGCTTTTCATAGACATTTGTCAAGTTATGAGTCCTCAGACAGCCGGGTTGGATTAAAAGGCATCAGAAAGCATTTGAATCATTGCAGTAACCAGTCATGTACTTCAGAGAACTAACACTGAATCATGTCTCCTTCCTCTTAATAATGAGGTTATAGATTAAAGTTGCAGGATGAAATAAATATTACCAGAAACAGCCAAGGAATCATTTTGCTTTGTTTCCTTTGCTATCAATAACAGTTCAATGAGGGAAGAATAATCATTGGAAATTAGTTGATCAGTTTAAGCATTTATTTTCTAGGTAGAGTCCAAAGTGCTGGGAAAAAAAAAAAGGAAAAATCCCTTCAAGGTGATCACATTTTAATGAGGGAAGCAAAGAAGTATGAATGTATAAGACATTTCCCTGGAAGTTAACCTCAGAGGGAAGGAAGTGGGCAAGGAAGGTGATTGGAAATGGTGGTAGGGTTTGATTCAGGTTTTTTTAGGAATACCAGAAGATGAAGGAAAGGTGTGGGGGGGGGGGGAGTAAAAGAATATTCCAGGCATTGAGGATAGCAGAAGTCATGTGCAAGGAACAGCAGGCAGGCCAGTGTGGTTATATTATGTGTAGGTGAGTAATGTATATGGAAACTAGAAAGGTAGGACCAGGTTGTGAAGGTCAAACTGAGTATTTTATATTTGATCCTAAAGTAATTGGAAGCCACTGGCATTTTCTAACTGGGGAAGTGACCTGGTCAGACCTCTGCTCTCAGGATATCACAGTGGAGTAAAGAGAGACAGGAGATAGGGAGACCAGTCAGAAGGCATCAAGAAAACCATGATTTAAAAGAGAACAACATTAGCTGGATTTCTACAATTTATGTGATATCCAAAATCATCCTGCCCTCTGACATTTCCACTCTTCAGTTCTAGGAGACATCATTTGGGTGTAAACAGACAATGCTGTACCTCTGACACTAATTAACTATGTTAATCTATGTGCAAGGAGAAATATTTCTTAGTCTCAGTTTCTTTTTCTGTCAAACAGAAGGAAAATCAGGCTAAATACCACTGGGGGAGAAATGGGGCAAAGGTCAAAAACCTTCTGGATTTCTCTAATTAATCCAGAACTTGTCATTTCCACAGAACAGAGAATCAAAGAAAATAGCTTCCCTCAGGTCATTTCTTCCAGAGGATGTAAAACCTAGGAATACTTAATCTCAGCAAGGGGAAGTAGGATAAGAAAAAAATTTTTCTGACCATTAGTCAAAAGATCCTTGGATTGATTTCCTTTTACAGATGAAAAAACAGGCAAATAGAGGTGAACTCAGGTTTTCCTGACTCCAGGTATCACCTACCTACTACTAATTTTCTGAGCAATTAAAAATTAATTTTATTTTAAAAATTTGGAATCATTAGATAAATGAAAAAATGGGAAAAATAAGCATAAACTCTATTAGAGGATCATAACCTGACAGTTACAGAAGGACCTTAGAAATTCTTTAATATGATCTGCTTATCTTCTCATTTAGGTGTTAGGGCAACTTATGCTTACAAAAGATTAATGGCTTCCCCCAATTTAAAGAATCAATAATTTGTAGTGTTTCAACTCAACCCAGGTCCCTTGATTTCAAAATTCAGTACCCTTCTCTTGTTCTATATAATGCCAATGTCTTGAACGTTATTGTATTTTGAATTAAATTATAGGAACAAACAACACCAAAGAAATATATTCCTGTACACTAATCCATTCTAACACTTCTACAGTGTTCTGAGGCTAAAGAAACCTGGGCATAATGCCCTGAGATTGTCACTTTTTCACACTGATTTTATGAGAATCCCAGCAGCTTTTAGGTGTAGCTATTCAGAAATTCAAATTAGCTATAAATTTTGCACAATGATTGATAGCTTGGAAGGCTGAGTCATGGCACTATTTTAAGAAATGAGACTCCACTGCTTGGCTTCATGCATAGCTATTGCTATTGAAATTCAGCTCCCAGCTGAAGGAGGAGGGATTGGGGAAAATCTGTTGGGTTCAAGGCTTCCAGTAGTTAAATGGACTCATTAACTGACAGGGTTGTCCAAAGGGAAATGTCTTGGTCCAGAAAGGTTTGTGTGTGGTCTTAAAATGGACATGAAAGTAAAGAAAGTGCCTTGAAAATCATAATCATGAACATATGACTGGTAGAATTGGATGTGACTGAAAGACTTAATTCTGAAAAATGAAACATTTACTTAGGAGTGGTAGGAACCTACAAATAGCAACATCATTTTTCACAAGGTCAATTTACTGAGCCACAACGAATGGGGCTCACCAAATGTCTCCAATGCATCCAATTCCCTCATAGGAGAAAAAAGAATAAGCATTTATGTAGTTCCTACTCTATGCCAGATACCATACTAAATGAAAGAAGAGAGAAGGAAAAAAAGGAAGAAGATGAAAGAAGGACAAGGACGAGGATGAGGAGGACAAATAGAAGGACTAGGATGGGAAAGAAGAAGGAGGAGGAGGAGAAGCATTTATATAGTGCTACCTATGCACTAGTTATTATACTAAAGTATAACAATAATAATAATAATAATAATAATAATAGAGTATAGTAATAATAACTAACATTTCTATATACCAGTACTGTGTGAAGCTCTTTAGAATTTTTCTCTCACTTGATTTCTGCACAACCCTGCTATAATCTATAATCTGCACAACCCTGTTATAATCTGTGCTGTTTTAATCCCTATTTTAGAGCTGAGGAAATCAATACAAACAGAGGTTAATTGATTTGCCCATGGTGACAAAGCTAGTAAGTGTGTCTGAGGTCAAATTTGTTAGTATTTTATTTTTTCCCCAATTACAGATTAAGAAGATTTTTAGCATTCATTTTTACAAGATTTTAAGTTTCAGATTTTTTCCCCTCCCTCCCTCACTTTCCCTCTCCTCTTTTGATAGTGGAAGGCAATTTGACTAAGTTTGTACCTGAAAGGTGTAAGGTAACTTCTCAGAGTTGTTTTAATTTGAATTTCTCTAATAAAAAGTGATTTGGAGCATTTCTTCAAATGCCTGTAGATAGCTTTGAGTTTTTTTCATATGAAAGCTGCCTGTGACTCCTTTGACCAATTATCAGTTGAAGAATTTGAATCAGGCCTCTATATGTTTGAGCAATAAAGACCTTTATCAGAGAAACACTGTATTGATATTGTTTCATAATCTATGGTAGGGCAAGGTATACTTTCCTTCCTTATCTCTTTTGATTAGGTCTGTTTTCACTTTTTCTTTGTATGGGATCAGGATTGCTTACTTTTAAAAAAAAAAAACTACAGTTGAATCATAATAGATTCTGCTCAGTCCCTTTTACTTTGTGTGTATGTGTCTCTGTTTCAAGCATGTTTCTTATAAGCAATTTATTGTAGGATTCTGGTTTTTCATCTATTCTGCTATCCACTTTCATTTAATGGGAGAGTTCATCCCATTCACATTCTCAGTTAATTACCACCTGTGTATTTCCCTCCATTCTTTTCTTCCTCCTATGTATCATCAATCTTCTTTCACCATTTCCCTCCTTACCAGCGTTTCGCTTCTGTCTACCACCTGAGGTCAAATTTGAACTCGTTATCCTACCTCCAGGCCAGTACTCTGTCTACTATGTCACCTTGCTGTATCTATACATTAAGAGTCTTTCATTTAAAGAATTAGAGAGGGAAAAAAATCAAACAAAAGAAGAAAAGTAGAGCTATTTTCTGTATTTTAAAAACTCATCAAAAATTGATGAAATACATTTCTTTCTTCTCAGTAGAGAGATGGGGACCATAGATATAGAAAGTGCATATGAGGTCATTTTGTTGTTGTTGTTGTTGTTGTTTGTTTGTTTTGGGGGGGGTGAACTAAGAGACACAGCATTTGTTAATCACTTCAGGTATTCCAGGTACTTTAAGTGTTAGAGATATAAATGAAAGCTAACAAGACCATTTCTGCCTTCCAGGAGGATATATTGTAAGACAGGTGGGTTAGTGACATGATGTTGAGATGACCTGCAAGTGTCCTTAAGGTCTGGTTCTGAACAAGATGAGGTAAAGGCTTTACCTATCAGTGTCAGGGTTCTGGGTTGGGGGTAGAGTCTAATATTTTGAATAATTTTCTTTGTTACAAAGAAAAAAATTCAATAAGAGGCTAAATTGGGGGATTATTGGGGAAAAACAAGAAATATTACTAATACTTAAGATGGAACTCTTCAAGGGAACCAGAAATTTAAATCTATGTTTTTCTCTTTTAATAAAGCAAAGCATTCTGACTCCTTCAACTGATAGATTTTTACCTCCAGAATAACCATTTGCCCCTTAAATGATCATAAACTCTCTTATACAAGAGTTAATGAGCACTGGTACTTCTTCCATTTTCCAGATGAGACATGAAGAGAGATGGATCAATCATCTTAATTTTGTTCTTTCTTGCTTTAAAGTTTCCACATCCTCATCTTTTCACCTTCTGTCATTTTCCCTATTTGTCCACGTTCTGAGAGCCATAATAAGGGTATGGCAACAAGGGCTTTTCAAGGGGGCGGAGGGGCACTGAATTTAGAGAATAGTGACAACACTTGCAGTCTTTCAGAAGTCTAGAAACTGGAGTTTAGCACCTTATTAGCAGGAATAATTAAAAGAGAAATTAAAATATAAGCATGCAATTTATGTTATATATTGGGTCCTCTTCACATCCATATTCAGAGAGCAGCTTTAAGCCAGTGACTTAGGTTTCTGTCTCTCTCTTCCACAGGTCCTGCCACTCCATTATAATCCCTACCCCCAACAAAGTGTGATCTGATCCTGAGCATGGATTATAACACTTACCCAGGACTCAAATATTCCTAGTTAGAACTCTGCATACTTTTCTGTGACATATGCCAAAAGAGTTTTGTGTCTGAAACTTCCCTAAGGGCAATTTATCTTATATACATGTATATATACATACATACATATATATATATATATATATATATATATGTATATGTATTTTCAATGCTCAAATAGGTGAGTAGAAATCAATCTTTTCCTAATCAGTCCTGAGTTCATTCCTGTGCCTCAAATGACAAGGTTTCAGAAATTTTGGGATCTCTTCAAATTAAGATTAGCCAACAATAATTTCTGGTAACAAGATCTTTCCACTATTTCTTATTTAGTTGCTGGATTAATGGGAGATGGTGAAAAAGCAGTTAAAGGGAGAGGGAGGTGCTATACTTCTTGATAATTATTTAAAGTGGAAAAATAAATGATTTCTGACAAGTGTCATTTTGAAGAATCCAGGAAAATCCTACAAATTTAAATGCTTCCTCTACCTCCTAAACACATTCATCACTCCAACCTACAGCCAGAATCCATGTACTGTCATTCTCAAATCTCCATTTCCCACTCCTTAGCTAAACTCTTTACTTCTTCCTCCTTATGTCTTTAAAGTTTCTGAAAGAGAGCTCAGAACTGTCCCCACCATTCTTCTACTCCTCCCCCTCCTCAACTTCTACCTCCCAAAGTTTCTCAGCTTGTTGAAAAAAGAAAATACACTACCTATGTGTAGACCAGTTAAGAGAAAATGAAGAAGGGAACTAGAAACATCCTGGTCTACACCAAGTTTTCTGAAATTAATTCCTTTGGTTTAACTTTGAAATATACTATTTCTTGAAATAGTATATATTTCGTGGGGCGGCTAGGTGGTGTAGTGGATAAAGCACCGGCCTTGGAGTCAGGAGTACCTGGGTTCAAATCTGGTCTCAGACACTTAATAATTACCTAGCTGTGTGGCCTTGGGCAAGCCACTTAACCCCATCTGCCTTACAAAAACCTAAAAAAAAAATGGTATAATTTCTCTAAATTCAGTTAGAACACCAACTGCACTCAAGATTTGAGACCTATATTATAAAAAGATTCCTGAGATATGCATCTGCCCATACAAGGAATGCATAAGTATGCGGAGTATTTTTGTATTTTTTTTTATCAACTGGTTCTTATCACCCTTTGGGATGTAGGGGTCAGAGTATAATTTTCAGGAATAACTCCACGGGCAGCTAGGTGGAGAAGTGGATAGAGCACTGGCCCTGGAGTCAGGAGTACCTGAGTTCAAATCCAGCCTTGGGCAAGCCACTTAACCCCATTGCCTTAAGAAAAAAATGAATAACTCCTTTGGTCTTTGGCACTTAAACTAAGAATGGACAGAGGAAGCTTGTCAGTCATTGTATTCCATGTGAGATGTTGTCATGAGAAGTACCTAAGATTGGAGGGGCCTCAGGGGCAGAAAAATCTTCCCAACCTTCCCCTCCTGCTTCTGTCCTAGTGAAAAGACAATTTGCAATCACAGAAAGGCATGATAAACACCATTCTAAAGGATCATAAATTTAGAGTTGGAAACGACCTAAGCTGTTTTGCTTGAGGCCACTCATTTTATATATAAGGTAATTGAGTCTAGAGAGGTCAAGTGACTTCCTCAGCTTTACACAGCTCATATATATGGCAGAGAAGTCATTTGAACCCAGATCCTCAAGGTTTTTCTTTGCATTGTAATGTGCTGCCTTTCAAGGCTCAGGTTTATATGTCTAATAATTCAAAAGTTAACTTTAATTTTCCAGAACAGTTTTGTCAAATAACTAAGTACAGTTAAGGTTGGGGGCAGGCTGTTTGTGGTGGCAAAGAATTAGAAATTGAGTGAATGTCCATCAATTGGGGAACAGCTGAAAAAATTGTGGAACATGTATGTCATGTAACACTATTGTTCTATTAAAAACCAGGAGGGATGGGAATTCAGGGAAGCCTGGAAAGATTTGCATGAACTGATGCTGAGCAAGATGAACAGAACCAGAACATTGTACACCCAAACAGCAACATAGGGGTGATGATCAACCTTAATGTACTTCTTCATTTCATCAATGCAACAATTAGGGACAATTTTAGGGTTTCTGCACTGGAGAATACCATCTGTATCCAAAGAAAGAGTTTAAACAAAGACCAAAGACTATTACCTTTAATACTTTTTTTAAAAAAAAGGTATCTTATTATGTAATTTTGCTATCTCATATTTTATTTTTTCCTTAAGGATATGGTTTCTCTCTCAACACATTCCATTTTGATCGATGTATACCATGGAAACAATGTAAAGACTATCAGACTGCCTTCTGTGATGGGGGGTAGGGGTGGGGGTGGGAAGCAAGATGGGGGAAAATTGTAAAATGCAAAAAATAATAATAAAAGAAAAAGAGTGGGGGAAGGGGACAGGAAGGGAAAAGAAAGAAATGAATAATCATTTAAGGCTCAGAAAAGATGAAAGTCTAGAGTTTCAAAAAAAAAGACTTTCCAATGTACTACATCAATCGGGGGAACCTATTCTACTCAATAGGTATATGTTTGCATGATGGGAAAATCTGAGTGGTCTCTGAAGATGGTTCTAGATTGAATGTTGCAATAGTCCTAGCCTGAATGTCATAGATGCCTGGAATACAATCACTGTCTGAAAGATCAGGATGCAGTGAGAGCTGATTTGGAAGCATGTGACAACTCTATCACTTTTATATAGGGTTGTACAAGATCAGAAACAAGATGAGAAATGTAGTTTCCCTCTTGTAAGGGAAAGGCTATACATTTTTCCCCACAGGTGCTTTTCTTATTGCCAATTTCTATCCCTTTGAGTTAGGTTGGCTAGGAAAGCAGAGGTATGGTTATTTCCAAAAATCCACTATAAAATTCATATATATACTAGTTGTGACATGGTTATTTGAGTTCTAATTACCAGTTCTACAAATTCAACAGTTATCTCTAAAACTCCTTAAAACACACTATTTACAAGCAATTTTTACACCCTCCATCCTCTAGATTCCAAGGGGGCACCTTCATGCTCTCCCTGAAGAGCTTCCTGAAGCAATGATTTGTCCTGCATTTCAAGTAGAAAATATAGAAGAGAGCACCAAGGTGAGTAGGATGGAAGGGACAAAGAAATTATAATACTATAATAAAACCAATAGCTTACTTTTATATAATACTTCTTAAAAATTACATTGTGAAATAGTTTGTACAGGCTTGACTATCCACTTTTTTTACAGATTGAAAAACTAAGGCTCTGAAACTAAGACCTGCCCATCATGAAAGAGCTCAAAGGCATATGGGATAGAATTTGAACTCAGTACTCCTGACTCTAGGATGAGCCATCTATTGTATGGGCAGATGCATATCCCAAGGGTCTTTTTATAGAAAGGTCTAAAATCTTTAGAGTAGTTGGTATTCTAATTGAATTTAGAGAAATTGATAATATGCATTCTCTTTCAGGGCTATACCAAAGGAATGTAGTTCATATATTAATAGAACTGGTATGAATCTAAAGATTCTTTTTTCCATTTAAAATTATATGCCAAGGACATTCATAGAATTAATGGAGGAATCAGAACCTGAACACAAATATCTTGACTCCTAATCTAAATACTCTTTGCAGATTGCCATGTACAAGAGACAAAGTGGTCAACTCAGAGTTACCTAACTGTAGCTGAAGAATAAAGTGAGTAGTTATACTGGAGAGGCCTGGATAGTTAGAATGGAGTCAGGCTATGAAATATCATGCCAAACTGAGAAGTTTGGATTTGAATGATAGGCAATGGGATGCTAGTAGAGATTCCTGAGTAATGTAAAGCAAATTATATTATATATATACATATATAAACAATATAATTATTTTTATATTGCTTATAAATAATAGGAATATATAAGTAGCTCCTTTCACAGAAGTCCTACTCTGATGTTTCAGGATAGCAAAGGGATGATTGTGGTTATGAAAGGCTATTCCAGGAAAACAGAAGCTCCGGAGTGTTCTTCTATGCTGGGAAGTGCTGAATATGTCTGAATATGACCAGTTTCTTTAAGCACATACAGGCCCATCATCAACAGGTTGGCCAGCAAATAAAGAGTTTTTTGTTTGTGGAAACCCATGAAGCAAAAATTAACAAAAACCATCAATCCTGTGCATCTTTCTATGTCATCTATAACAGAGGCAAAGGAGCAGAAAAGAGAGCAAAAGGTGCTAATAATTACATGGTTTTTAAATCATTTTAAAACATTAATTTGATTATTTGTATTCTAAGGATATGATCCTCATTCAATAACCTATGACTTGATTTGCTACATGAGAATCTCAACTGTCATTATCAATATTAATAGTCTCAATGAGTCCAGGAAACACAAGGAGCTTTTAGCTAACAGGAAGGGTTCTCTTCGAAGAGGCAACTAAAGGAATTTGTTTCATCATGTGTCCAATAGTTATAAGAACCATCATTTGATGACCATAGAGAAAATGAAATAAAACATGAAGGTAATAGCAGCTTATGCCTAACATATGTTGCAGAGTATGAACAAGTCAATGAATTCTATGAAGAACTTGCAAAAATCTTCTAAATCTGGTCAACACATATGTTGATACTTAGTGATTTCAATATGAAGCCAGGCACAGGGGAAAGCATTTTAAAATATGTGGCAAGATGTGGTTCAGGAGTCAGAATTCAGAAAAACAAAGACATGAACCTTTGGTTGCTCAGAAACTAAACACATCAATGTTAAAAAAGTGTTTGGTTTTGTTGCATGTTTGGTTGATGTCACTCAGCATGCAATTTTTGAGTCAATCTCAAGGTGGCATAGGTAGAATAGTCAATCTTTATGTATGTCTTAATATTTCTACTAGATCATGATAGGGCACTCAAAACTTAGAAAAGCATAGTCATCTTTCCTTTTTATGGTACCCCTAACTTTTCATTTTCATGTTTAACTCACAATCAATTACTTCCGGGTCCTAGTGATAAAATGCTAATATATACCATAGTAATTGCAACAATTAAACTGTCTAGTCCTTGGGAGTAATTCACTCTCTCAAATTCTCTACCACCAGAGTCAATCAAACAACATAGTGATCATTTCAGTTTTAGTATCCAAGAGAATATTAGGAAAAGGAAAACAGAAATATTTCTGTTCTCACTGAAACAGATAATACTATCCCTTTCCCTTTTCCTTCTGATCTTCAAACAAAAAAGTCAATATTCTTGTTTTACTCATATTGAATGAGAGAAGGGGAATGCTTTTCATTCACAACATATCTCGGGGAAGAAGAAAATTCACAAATTTGACTATTAGGTAATGCTCTTATCCCAACAGTTTGATTGGCCTCCACCATTGACTCAGTATCCCCTTCTTTCTGCCATTCTATTCATATCTGTCAATCACATTTGTAAATTCCAATAAAATAGAGAGGAATAGTAAAATATAACCAGATTTCTTTTTATTTTGAAATGTCACAGAAAGACAGCATGGCTTTAGGACAATGCCATTCACAATAAAAAAAACTAGAATCCATTTATGATGGACCCATTTTTGTTATTGCTCACTTGTTTGATCATATTCTACTCTTCATGACCCCATTTGAGACTTTCTTGGTAAAGATTCTAGAGTGATTTTCCATTTCCTTCTCCAATTCATTTTTTTAACAGATGAATAACTGAGGCAAATAGGGTTAAGTAATTTACCCAGGGTCATATAGCTAATAAATGTTTGAGGTCAAATTTGAACTTAGGAAAATGAGTCTTCCTGTCTTCAGTCCCAGTATTCTATTCATTGTATTACCTAGCTACCCACCAAACCCTTGGGAAGTTTCAAAAAAGTTATAGACAGCAAGACAAAATTATCCCAGGTCACACCAGAATAGCAAAGAGAAAATTAACTGGGTACCAATTATGTAATCATCAACAAAATAGCTGTCAGTGAAATGATCATTTAGAACATAAGCCAAAATTAACACCAAATTAGAATAGATAAAGTTGAGAATATAATATATAATAATAATTAATAATAATTAAGTTTCTACTACTCTTGCTTATTACTTCCTGCTAGTATGCTTCCCCTTAAAATTAAACCAGTAGATATAGTTAGTTCATAGCAAATATGACATATTAAGGTTTTTAGATATTTAAATGGTAGAGGAGAGTTTATCCAAGTATTTATTATTTGAGTTACTTTTGAAGGTATAAGTTGCATTTTGTTTTGGTCAAAGTTTTTTGGGTTGTGAGTGTGTGTTTGTGTGTGTGTGTGTGTGTGTGTGTGTGTGTGTGTGTTACTTCTATTGAGAAAACTCTCTTCTAATGTAAATGAATGATTTTTCTACAACTTAAAGTTTAGAGTTCTCTGGGGGCATGAAGAGGTCAAGGTTCTTCATAGTGGGGCTTGAACTCTGGTCTTCTTGACTCAAAACAAGCTCTCTATCAATTATGCCACTATGAAATTGTGGGGAAGTTAGGTGAAACCAGAGTGCATAATGTTGGACCTGAAGTCAGGAAGCTTTTCTTCTTGAGTTCAAATTTGACTTCAAACATTTTTTAGCTGTGTGACCTTCGATAAGTCACTTGATCACATTTGCCCCAATTTCCTCATTTGTAAAAATGATCTGGAACAGGAAATAACAACCACTCTTTGCCAAGTCTCTTGGCCAAGAAAATCCCAAATGGGGTCATGAAGATCAGACACAACTAAAACATTGAACAAAGTAAAAAACATGAAGAAATTTACTGATGGCTATTGCTTATAAATCAGTTCACCTAAATCATCCATCCCTGATTAATTTAACCCCAGTATCTGTAGCAAATCATCTACACTTGTCATGAATGCAGAGAAGGATTTATTAATAATATTAGCTAGTGTTCATGTAGTTCTTTAAAGATTTGCAAGAGACTGTACATTTATCTCATTTGGTTTCCATAACAACCCTATAAAATAGATACTACTTTTTATACCTTTTTATCATTTTATAGATGAGGAAGCTACAACACAGACAGGTTAAATGATTTATCTAGATAGTAACAGTCTAAGGCAGGATAGTGACTCAGAGCTTTCTCCCTTCAAGTCTTACCCAGCTGCCATATTTGAATTGAAAACCAAAGGATTAAAAGAGTTTTGGGGGAAAAATCAATGCAGTTCTCCAATCCTTTTTGCAATGGTGACCCTCTTTCTGATTTGTGCTGTGAAAATTAAATATGAAATGATAATTGTTGTATTGTGCTAATTTGCACTTTTGTTAGAATCTTGTCTCTGAAAAAAAAATTCAACACATTACTCATTCTATATTAAGAATTAGTAGAAAGGATTAATATAAAATGAAATACTCATTTTAGTAAAGTTTAATTTCATTGTACAAAACCAAGTCCTGATTAAACCTTTTAAAAATTATTATTAATGAAATGTTTCTCTCTATTCCAAGTGGATTCATAGTAAGTCAGAGTTTATCAAACTGTGTGTTGAACCCCACTGGAGGGCAGGGGAGAGTTCTAAGAAGCTCTGAGGTGGGGAAATGAGGTGGTGGAGTAAAGACCAAGATTCTTAGATATTTTTTTCAGTACAAATCTTGAACAAATACATCAAATTTTCCCAATAGGAAAAAAAATTCAAATCGAAGTCAATAAAAGTGACCCAACAGTAATTCATCCAATTGATAGTTAATGTTCCTGTGATTATTGCACAAATAAAGTCAAATTTGAGTCAGTATATATTGAATCTCAATGTGGGTATGATCTACCTCTATCAGGAGAGTCTGATTACACAGCTGAATTGTATCAACACTGCTTCTACATCTGAACATGGAGTGAGTAATGAAGTTAAACAATCTTTGCATAGAACATAAAAGTAACTTATCTTAAAGTCTTTATATGTAAGCTGAATCTTAAATTTTTCAACCTAATCAAGTTGGCGAGTTAAATGTAATATATTGATTTCTCCAAAACTTTAAATATTTTTCAACTTTTAAAAACTTGTAAAAGTTGAAATAAATTGTAAACAGTTAAGGAGAATATAGAATCCCCTCTGGGACTACTTCTCCAACATGCACTTATTCACAGTTTTGTCCCCAGAAGACAGTTATAGTTTAGTGTTTTCTAGGTATCCTGGTGGGAAGAAGCTTCTACTACTCTAGCTCATTACTTCCTGCTAGTATGCTTCCCTTTAAAATTAAACCAGTAGATACAGTTAGTTCATAGCAAAGACTTTTAATAAGATGGAATAATAAGAACAGCTAGTACAAAACATTTCCCCCAAAATTGGGGTTTAGTCTCCCACAAATACAGCATGTATTAGAAGAGCAAAATGCAGTGAAAGTTCAGTAGACATAATAGATACATTTGTGGCAAAGAATAGCTTATAGCTTTTAATGATAGAAATCCTTTATACTGTACTTATACCTCTCACCTGGGAGTGCTAGATCAGTTCATTTGGTAAGTCCATTGTTGGCATTTCTCTCTACCAGGAGAGATCATGATTTTTGAAGCTGCCTCCTTCCCGAGAAGTCTAACTCTTCATATATGTATCTATTCTTGGTTTTCTTTCTGTTCCCACCTAAATGTATCTTAATACATTCTTACTAATCGAGTAGTTCCATTGATATGATCAATGGCAGTGGAGGGGAGAGGGAAAATCCCTCTCCCCTCCACTGCTTTGCTACATTCTTGTAAAGAATAAAGAATCTGACTTCACAAATCATTCCCAAGCCTAGTTCTTGAACTCCCAAATTGCTTTGCAGTGTTTACATATAAATACAAAACCCATGACTGAATCTTTCAACCAATCACAAGATGTTCCATTCTTGACCCAAGTAAAGAGGTTTAAACCTCAAAGGGCTCATAGAGCATAGATACATCCTCTTTGCACACTGATTGAAGAAAAAATATTAATATGTATCACTTTAAGATTGAATCCTTGAACTTCTGTGATTATATAACCTGAAGTGGGGTGATTCCCCATAATAATAACTTGATGATTTAACAATTAAATTGGAATTTAATTATTTTTTGAATTTTACTATCTCTAATCTTAGATGAAATAATATTTAGATAAAATTCATCAAAGTAGATAAAACTTCTATAAACAAAAAAACAAGTCAAAACAAAGCCCTAACAAACAAAAATTAGAAATAGCTTAAGTAGCAGAAATACAAAAATATAAGATGAAGAGCCCAAATATAGAAAACAAAATTTGCTAAATATATTATCATTGGATTCACAAGTGCTGTTATTGAAGGAAAGGGGAGAAGCTAGCAAGTATTTATTAATTGCCTGCTATGTGACAGGCACTATTCTAAGGACTTTATAAATATTATATTTATAAAATATTATAATATTTTAATATCATAATTTGGATGTTATTATTGTCCCCATTTTATAGTTGTAGAAACTGAAATATTTTGCCCAGGGTTATACAACTAATAAGTGTATAAGACTAGATTTGAACTCAATTCTTAATGACCAATCACTCCATTCATATTGGTGAATAAAGAAAAAACCACCAAAGGAGGAGAAAGATTGTGTATACTCTGGGTTAATTCTTACGTTATAAATAGAATGAAATCTAACAGATTGAAGTGACACCTTTTAAAAAGTGTTTATACAGAATATTTTGACACAACAAGATAATTTCTTTGCAGAGTAAATTGATGCTTTTAATCAGAAAAAAAAAGCAAACTTTAAAAAAATGATATCTATGATGAACTGCCAAAGAAAAAACCCAGGACCAGATGAATTTAAAATTGAATTCTATCAAAATTTAAGGAACAATTAATTCAAATATTAAATAATTTGCAAAAATAGAAAAAGTGATCCTCTTAAAATTGCTTTTATGCTATAAATATGGATCTGATACCTAAACTAAGAGTCAAAAAAGAAAAAAGTATCCAACTCAAAAATATTTTAAATAATAACACCTTTAGTTTTGAAATGCACTTTCCATATGCCTTATCATTTGATACTCACAATAATTATATGTGATAGGTGCTATTTTATTTTATTTGAGGGGGGGGATAATTAATACATTTATTGATAATTCATTTTATTCATTTTATTTATAAAAGTAATACTCTAAAATGTCAAGAACTGCCACATAGTGGTAGACTCATAGTTTATATGCCCCTGGAAATTAGATGATTCTGAAGATGATAACCAATTCTGATTGGTTAAAAAATGAAAGAAAATTAATATTACAATAAGACGTGAACCTATTATAAAGAGGGTCTGGGGATGTAACTTGGATTATGTCATTCTCTTTTAAATTGCCTAATTTGGGGCAATTAAATCAAATAATTTATCCTTACCTTAAATTCCTTTTAAGGTTGGGTAGGGTGAACAAGAGTTAGGAAAATGTTAGTGAAAATTTTAATTCAATTTCATTATCATAATTGTTCTTTAGAGACTGGACGTCAATAATTTAATTAATATGAGGAAGATATAACCATTTCTCTCACTAATGAAGTAGTCCCATTGTGTTTTAGACAAATCTAATATTTTAGTTCTTCTCTATTTCCTTTATTTCAAACTGGGGCAGCTAGATGGCATACTAAAGTGATGACCCAGACAACAGGAAAACCTGAGTTCAAGTTCAGCCATGGCATTCACAAGCTGTGTGACCCTGGGCAAGTCATCCAACCCTGATTGCCTCACAGTCAGAGCCATCTTCAGTTGTCCTAATTCTTATCTAGCCACTAGTCTCAGATAGTTAGAGAGGAGAAAATGAGGTTGGTGACTTAGCCTCACTCAAAGCCAGTTCCCATGCATGTCATGGCATCACCTCCTTGCTGTCAGAGTCTTCTTCAAAAACAAGACAAATATCATCAGATTCAAACTAAATCCTACTTTCTGTCACATATCCATTTATTCTATTTTTTTATTTGTTTTTTTTTTTTGCAAGGCAATGGGGTTCAGTGGCTTGCCCAAGGTCACACAGCTAGGTAATTATTAAGTGTCTGAGGTCAGATTTGAACTCAGATACTCCTGACTCCAGGGCCAGTGCCCTATCCACTGCATCACCTAGTCACCCCTCATTTATTCTATTTTTAATAAATATTTTATTTATTTTCGCAATAACATACAATGTAGTTTTTGCCAATCATTTTCTTTTGCAAGGCTTTGAGTTTTACAATTTTTCCTCCTCTCTCCCTTCCCTTTCCCCTGCCCCCAACAAAAAGCAATCTGATATAAGCTTTTTTTATTTTTAACTATTCTAAACATAGATCAAAATTGAATGTGTTGTGAGAAAAGAATCAGATTCAAATGCAATCTTTCTTCAAATGTAAGAAAGAAAACATTAGAGATAAAAAATTACATAATACATAAGATAATTTTTTTAAATTGAAGATAATAAGCATTGATCTTCATTTAAACTCCACAGTTCCTTCTCTGAATATTGACAGTATTTTTCTATCACAAGTCTTTTGAAATTGTCTTTGATTATTATACTGCTGAAATGAATAAGTTCAACATGATTGATCATCACCCCATGTTGTTGTTAGTGTGTATAATGGTTTGGTTCTGCTCATTTCACTCAGTATCAATTCATGTAAGCTTTTCCAGGTTTTTCTGAAATCCTGTCCTTCAAGATTTCTTATAGAACGCTAGTGTTCCACTATATCCATATACCACAATTTGTTCAGTCATTCCTCAATTGATGGGCATCCCCTCAATTTCCAATTCTTTGCTACTACAAAAAAAAAGCTGCTATGAATATTTTTGTATAGATGGGATTTTAACCCTTTTTGGTTATCTTTTCAGGATACAAACCTAATAGTGATATTGCTGGATCAAAGGATATGCCCAATTTTATTATCCTTTGGGTGTAATTCCAAATTTCTCTCCAGAAAGGTTGAATTAGATAACAATTCCACCAAAAATGCATTAGTGTTCCAGTTTTTCCATATTCCACATCAGTATTGATCATTATCCTTTCTAGTCATATTGGTCAATCTGAGATGTGTGAAGTGGTACATCAGAGATGTTTTAATTTGCATTTCTCTAGTTAATAAGGATTTAGTACAACTTTTCATATGACTATAGATAGTTATATGATTTGATTTCTTCATCTGAGATTAAATAGGTGCTATTTTAAATCTCCATTTATAAATGAGGAAACTGAGGCTGAGGTAAACTTCATACCTATTTAAAACTAATAAGTGTCTGAAGTAATATTTCCACTCAGTTTTTCTTGACTCCAGGGACAGCCCCTCTATCTACTATACTAGCTAGTTTTCATTAACAAGGAATCTATGACAACATTTATTTGGTTGGATTTAAAACAGGAATGGCAGGTTCATTCAAAATTAAGAAAATTCTAAATATAATAGGTCATAATATATGTAGAAAAGGCATTTGATAAGTTATAATATTCATCTTTTTTAAAAACATTAAAAGTCTTAGAACAAGTAAAATTTTTCTTAATGCAATATAATAAATTATGTCTATCTAGCACCAAAGCCAGAGTTATATATTCATTGGGAAAATTTCTGGGGAAGTAGTCTTGAAGAAAATGAGTAGGGGGCGGCTAGGTGGCACAGTGGATAGAGCACTGGGCCTGGAGTCAGAAGTACCTGAGTTCAAATCCTACCTCAGACACTTAATAATTACCTAGCTGTGTGGCCTTGGGCAAGCCACTTAACCCCATTTGCCTTGCAAAAAAAAAAAACAACTTAAAAAAAAGAAAATGAGTTTAGAACAGCATCTCACACCACATAAAACAAATGGTTTTGAATAAAAGATCATATAACAAAATAATGAAGGAAGGAAGGAAAAACTCTTTGCAATTGTGGATAGAAAAAGAATTTTTGACCATACAAAAGTTTGAAATGATCACTTAAGATGAAATAGATATTTGTTGTAAAATTAAAAACCTTTGGTCTAAGCAATATTAATATAGTTAAAACTAGAAAGGTAATAGTTAACTTGAAAAAATCTTTGCCACAAGTTTTGTTTTCTAATATCGAAATTATATAGGGAATTGATTAAATTATATTCTATCGATAAATGTCTAAATGATATTAATATGTAGTTAAGAAAAATAATCTATCAGCAATCATATGAAAAAATATTCCAAATCACAAATAAATTAGAAAAGTGTAAATTAAAATAATTCCTGGAAAGGATCTCTCAAGTTCCCTAAGGCCAAGTCCCTCATTTAACATTTGAGGAACTACAGCATGTAAAGGATTGAAATGATCAAGTTCACACAGTTAGAAAGTTTCTGAAGGTGGATTATGAACTCAGGTTTTCTTGATTCCAATTTCAACCCTGTATCCTTTACACTATATGGCCTACTGTCACAACTTGGCAAAAATTACAATAAGGTAGGATGACAATTTTTGGAAGGGAGATGGAAGAACACATACACTAATGCATTTGTGTATATATATATATATATATATATATATTTGCATATATACATTTGTATAGTTATACATTTGTAAAGCTTTCCTGGAAAATACTTTACAACTATAGCACTCCAAAACCCCTAAAATCATCTATCTGACTCTCAAATGCCACTACTAAGGTTATACTCAAAAGAGTTGAAAGAAAGAAGGAAAAGACCTCTAAGTACATAAATATGCAGAGCAGCATTTTGTTTTTCTAGCAAAGAACTCAACTAAAGCGATGACCATCAGTATAGGGATGGTTGAAGAAATTATGATAAATAAATATAAATTTTTTTTACAGTAAGAAATGATGAAAGGGTTTGGAACTACAATTTGGAACTGAAACAGAATGAAATCAACAGAATCTGGAGAATAATTTAAATCTTCACTGCCAATGTAACCCTCAAAAGTATAAAAACTTTTACTCACTACAAAGATCAACTGAAAATCCAGAGGGACAAAGATGAAACTTTTCATCTCTTAGCAAAAAAGTGATGGCCTAGAGTGAAGAATGAAACAAATTTTTAGACATAGTGAATTGTGAATTTGTTGTCTATATTAATTACAAGAAAGAGAGTTTTGTGGGGTTTTGTGTGTATGTTGTATGAGAGCGAGAAGGAGAGAGAGAGAGAGAGAGAGAATTGAAGCAAAAGATACAATTAAACATAATAGTATAGTATTTGATAACCCTAAGAGATTAACTCCTGTAGTAAGGATTTCCTCTTTGACAAAAAAAATTGATTTGAAAACTTGAAAAACAGTCTTACAAGAATTAGGATCTGTGAATTTGTCTTGTTTATATTTGGATCATTGTACTGCAATCTATTGGCTAGCATGTAAAAAATGCTCTAAATCACTAATGATAAGAGAAATGCAAAAGTAAAAAAAATTCTGAGAGTCTTCTGCTCTGAGGTCATCAGATTGGCAACAATGACAAGACAGGCAAATAAATTATTAGAAGAGTTGTGAGAAGACAGGCACATTACTAAATACACTTTTGATGGGTCTGTGAACTGGCCCAATGATTCTAGAAAGCAATAGAGAACTATATCCTCAGTCACTAAACTGTGAATACTTTTTGCTAAGCATAAATGCCAAAGGGTTTTATGAATGAGGATGCATATATACAAAAATATTTACAGCAATATTATACAATGAATTGTTTAATGGGATTCCAACAATTAGGAAATTTCTGAAAAATTAAGGTATATAAATGTAATGAAATGTTATTGCTCCATAAAAAATGAAAAGTATCTCCCTAATTAGCATGTAAGCCCCTTGCAGGTCAGGATTGGTTCATTCAATGGCAGAAATTGGGGTCTGTGAATTTGTCTTCTTATTATTTGGATCATTATATTTCAATAAAAATGCCTGGCACATAATTGCTATTTAATAAAGACATTGATTGATATAATCAGTGAGGATATTTATGAATTGATATAGAGTAAATTGAGTTGAAACAAGAGAACAATTCACACTATGACCACTGGACAAAAAACTTGAAATCCAAGCAGTTACCAATCATAACTTTAGAAAACTGATGATAATGTATACTGTCTTGGAAAAGAGGTGATAGACCAGAGGTGCAGAATGAGACATATTTTTTAGATTTGTTTATTGATTTGTTTTATTTGATTATATCTACCAGTTAAAAAGAAGGGCTTCACTTTGTTGGTGGATAGGAGTAGTGAAGTTTGGGGTAGTGGTATTTATTCATTAAAAAAAGTATATAAAATTGTAATGGTGGGTTAGCTAATAATGGTACTGTCCATAGAGCATGCATGATATTCTCTGCATATTGTCAATCTAAAATATGGAAATGAATGAGGGGTTGATACTAGAAACCAGAACAGAAGGTACATACAAAGATTCAAATATCATAATATTTAATACTTCTTCCTTGGTGGCTTCTGAAGGAGGAAGAACCGCTGTAAGCCCCCAGGTGTCCCTGAGTGCATGATTCTTGTATGCAAGGGGTTTCTTTTGTCTTTATTCTTTTCTGAATTTAGGTGAAAGATTATCCAGAAATGGAATGGACTAGACATTACAATCTAGTGAGTTTCAAAAAGTTAGGAGAGCCATCAGAATTAGGAGTAGAGGCCAATGGAGTTAGTAGCAGCAATAGCTGATGGAAGAGAGTCAACCCTGAGGAGCAACATTCTTGACCCAGCCTAACAATGAATTGACCAATCAACCAAGACAATATGCCTTGCTATGAGTTAACTCAGGGAGGACTAGCACCTATGCATGAGGGCTTGTTCTTCAGAGTTGCTCTTTGATGTCCTCCTCTCACCCAACTCTTTGGTGCCTGTTGGGGGCGGGGGGAAGAGGCTTGGCGGTCGCTTAGAGGGGGAAACATAATCACCTTATAAGGGAATGTTACAGAACTCGGCCCCTCATTGAGTAAGAGTTCATGGGAGGGAGGACAGAGGGGATAAAAGGGTCTGCTGAGAGGTTGGGGGAAGCGGGAATGTGATCACAGAAGAATAAAGACTCATTACCCACCTCAGGCGCTCTGTCTGGTTCTTCCCCCATCAAAGAGTGGGGGCCGGAGGTACCCCGAAGACTCATCACGCGTTGGACTGGTGAGTAAGAGGACGGACTAGCATAAAGAAGCCGGCGTTGTAAATAAAAACCCGGCAAGTGGTGCCGAAACCCGGGACCTGATTTTGCTAGGGAATGTCTGAATCCGCTGGTCGGATTCTCCAGACAGCCTCGGTCGTTTCCGACCGGGAGGAAGGAGAGGGCGTTTACTCTCAGATATTGCCTGAAGGACATATCCCTATTGTGTTGACTATGCTTCCTTTCTCTTCCCTTTCTCCTTCTGCTCTAATCACGCTCCTTGCCGTGCTGGCCTGTCTGATTGTGCCCTGCTGCCTCCTTCTCTTTTGCCGAACGGGAACTTTCCAGTTCTGCCACCTGTTAGGATTGCAGCCTCGGCTAGTAGACAGCATGGGGGGCCGGAATAGTATTCCCGCCTTTGAGCCGGAGGAAAAAGAGGCCGTTGCAGCGCAGCTTTATAAACTCTGCGCTAAGCATGGCCGTAAATTACCTATCAAGACGTGCCGTGCTTTTGTTGAGAATATCTGGAACATCTGCCCTTGGGTGCAACATAGTGGGATCCAACCAGATAAATGGAAGGTGGTAGGGCAGCAGATGGCCTCCTATGATGACACCTGCCCGGGAAAACTGACCCCTGAGGATTTTACAGTGTATAAGATAGTGGATGCAGCCCTGCATCCCCAGAAGGTGACTTTGGCACAAACAATCAGCACTCAGGTGGGTAGCTCGTTGGCGGGATCGGATTCAGAGAGCTCAGAGGAAGAGGGAAGGCCACCCCCTCCCCTGTATCCATGGGAGGAACTTAGAAGAAACAATGGGGGAACAAGGGGCCCCCAGGGAGAAGATTCAGGGCCGGAAGTTTCCGAGCGTGGGAAGGGAGGGGTGCAAACAGTCCTCAGGGGTGGCAGGAAGAGGAGCGTGAGTAGGTGGGACCGGGAGGCTGCTGACGAGGAGGGAGAAGTCCGCGCTGATTGGACAGCTGCCGCGCCCCAGGCTTGGCGGCCCAGCCAGGAAACAGAGGCAAAAAATCCCCCGTGTTCCTTGTCCGCCCTTCAGAGATCCCCTCAAGGGCTCCGCCCATCCGGCCTACTTGCCACCAGTGCCTCCATAGCAATAGAGAAAGGGGAGGAGGTGGACTGGGATGACTGGGGCCTCTACCCGGTATTTACGGACCCCCTTACCGGAGCCCGAGACTACCGCCCTGTCCCTTTTAAGATGCTTAAGGAACTTAAGGAGGCCGTGACTAAATACGGCCCAAGCTCCCCTTATGTAAAAAGACTGATGCAAAACCTCTTTGCTACGTACCCTTGGACCCCTGCTGACTTTGACGAAATTGCAGCCGCGTGCCTAGATGCCTCCTTATATTTAGCTTTTAAGGCTCAGGCCCGCAGAGAGGCCTCTAAGCTGGCAAAATCCCGGGGTTATACTCCCCTGGATTTAGCCATTGACCTCCTGTGTGGAACTGGAGCCTATACTGACCCTGCTGTTCAGGCCCAGTATGGCCAGTTTGAGCTAGAGACTGTTAAAGAAACACATGTTGCAGCTTGGGATAAGATTGGAGACAGCGGCCCCATTACTGTGACTATCCCCGTGAGGGTTGACTATAGAGAAGGGACACAGCAGAGAGAGATCGGGCCTTGGGAAACCTCGATGATTCCCATTGAGCTAAATATTTTCCCAGCGCTCATCACAGGGGCTGAGAGATGTGTGGACTTAGTCACCCATACCCAGGTCATTTTTGGTCCCGGAAGTCCCACATCCGTAAGGGTCACAAACCCCCACCCCTTTCCCACCTTGGTAAAACAGGGCCAAGAGGTAGGAAAGGCGCTGCCCTTGCGGGCCCCTCCCGCTCATGTGAACTGGGTCCACCCGGTCAGCTCTGGGCGACCACTGTTAACCGTCACGGTGGAAAATCAGAAGCTCGAAGGGATAATTGACACTGGAGCCGATTGCTCTGTCATAAATAGGGGACAGTGGAGGCGCGAGTGGCCACTCCTACAGAGCCCTCAAGCAGTGACGGGGGTGGGGGGCAATAGATCTGCCATGAAAGCAGCACACACCCTACAGTGGTCAGCTTTGGAAGAATCTGGACTCTTCACCCCACTGTGCCTACCCGACCTCCCTTATGCATTATGGGGTAGAGATATCTTGAGCCAGCTTAACCTGACACTTGCCACCCCTGATAGCCTGCGGGGAAATTAATTGGGGCCACTCTAGAGATGAGCTTTTCCCCCAGAATAACATGGATTAATAAGAAACCTATTTGGGTTGAGCAGTGGCCCCTGACAAAAGAAAAGCTCATCGCCCTCACAGACATAGTAATGACCCTCCTGCACGAGAACAAAGTGGAACCGTCCCTTAGCCCGTATAACTCCCCCGTCTTTGTCATAAAAAAGAAAAGGGGGAGTTGGAGAATGTTGATTGATCTTCGGGCAGTAAATGCCAACATGGTACCCATGGGGACCCTCCAACCTGGTCTCCCTATGCCCACTGCAGTCCCGCAAGGGTGGACTATTATAGTGATTGATGTTAAAGACTGCTTCTATAGCATTCCCCTCCACCCGGAGGACAAAGAAAAATTTGCCTTTTCCCTCCCCGCGATCAACCTCAGGGAATGGCCAATAGCCCCACCCTGTGCCAGCTTTACATGGATACTCTGCTACATCCTATCTTTTTAAACAGAAAGGGGGAGTTGGCAGGTCACTGACCCATTCAGACCTGTCTCAGGTACTATTTACCATGAATTTCCTACAAGTCAGGGATGACGGCACTACAGCCGCCCAGAGATTTTTCTCCCCAAAAGGACATGCTAAGAAAGAACCAACGCTCCTGCCCTCTCCCACCAAGGCCCTACCAGGCTCTAAAGTCATGTGGAGAGATGAAGAGGGAGGTTGGCATGGCCCTGTAACGGTAAAGAACAGAAGACAGGGCCACCTGTCATTTCATCCCGAGGATAAGATAGAAGAGCCAGAAAGATGGCTCCCTGTTTACAAGATAAGAGACCTTGATTAATGCCCAACCCTACGGGGTGAGAGGAATTTCTTTCTTTTTCAGGCCTTCTGATCATTGTAGGGATCCTTGGAGGTGCTCCATCTGAAGGAAATCTGACATGGGGAATACTCCGAGTTATTCCCTCTCCCCTTCCGGTAGCACGGAACTCCCCGATCTACCCTCGCCTGCTAGTGACCAATACATCGATGGGGCTCCCTTCTGCCTCGGTGGGGCCCCTCATGTGTGGCCACAGGGGAAGACATCGAGGATCCCATACCATGGAGGGATTGCCAGATGGCGGGAGGATACCCCCTTGAGGGTGAACAAGGACGCTGATTCTGGGAATCACCCTACTTGTTGTCTGTTTCTGCCGCCTAGCTAGGCGACAGAGGGGCTATATGCTTCTTACTCAGAAAGCCTTCATGGCCATGGAGACGGGGGAGGATCCCCAAGTCTGGCTAGCCGCCATGCATGACATGTGACACCTAGGGGTAAGACGAGGTAAACCCCAAGACGGGCAACTTCTCCTGACCCAGCCACCTAAGACGGGCAGGTCCTGGGTTGAAGGATGATGACCTAAGACAGGGTTCCTCGCCCCCGGCGGATCCCCAAGTCTGGCTAGCCGCCATGCATGACATGTGACACCTAGGGGTAAGACGAGGTAAACCCCAAGACGGGCAACTTCTCCTGACCCAGCCACCTAAGACAGGCCCTGAGGGTGTCGGGCGCCTAGGACGGGCAAGGTCCTGGGTTGAAGGAGATGACCTAAGACAGGGTTCCTCACCCCCGGCTATCAGAGGCCAGTAGAAATGACACCGCTTAAGGCTAACCTCAGCACCGCTTAAGGTCACACCAAGTGATAACCTTGTAAAACAGAAAGGGGGAGATGTTGGGGGCGGGGGGAAGAGGCTTGGCGGTCGCTTAGAGGGGGAAACATAATCACCTTATAAGGGAATGTTACAGAACTCGGCCCCTCATTGAGTAAGAGTTCATGGGAGGGAGGACAGAGGGGATAAAAGGGTCTGCTGAGAGGTTGGGGGAAGCGGGAATGTGATCACAGAAGAATAAAGACTCATTACCCACCTCAGGCGCTCTGTCTGGTTCTTCCCCCATCAAAGAGTGGGGGCCGGAGGTACCCCGAAGACTCATCACGCGTTGGACTGGTGAGTAAGAGGACGGACTAGCATAAAGAAGCCGGCGTTGTAAATAAAAACCCGGCAGGTGCCAAGAAGATACTGCATGAGCAGCAGTCATACCTTGGTTAAAAAAAAAAAAACTTCTTGGCAGATAGGCTAAACAAGGTTGAGAGTAACTAATGGACCTCAAATCTGTCAATGAGTTAAGGAGATGTCTACCCCAATCACATGAAGACTACCCCCAGTGGAATGGATGGATGAGAACAATTTGCTCAATGGCCATGAAGGTGCAGTGGATTATTTAGAGCTTGGTCAGACATGCCAAAATCATCCAGTACATTCTGGATCATCACTAGTCATTTTGACTTATGTCCTATCACTTGACTTCAATGACTCAGGAAGGGAGAATGAGACTGATGGCTTTATGCAACTCTGCCTCATTTAAATCCAATTCACACCCAAATCAAGAAATCATACATAAAGTCACTGGTCTTCTTCAAAAAATGAAGATGAACAACACCTCATTTAAACAAGAGAGCAACTCATCAATCAGAGATTCCTCACCTAGAATTAAACTTGATGGGGCACTCAGGGGAAAAAAGATTTTCAAGGTAACCCAGAAATCACAAGTCACCTATTGACACAACATGTTTTCTACATGTGTGCCTCACTATCTTTGTGCTTTAAGTTTGATCCCATTCTCCCAGGGGACCTATGTGTATGCAGGAGTAAAAGTGTGCCCCCAAGTTAGGGGCATGTTCTATATCATATACCTCAAGTTTAGATCCTCTATTCCTAGAAAAACTCTGGAAAAAGCAGGCTTTGAAAAAGTCCATTGTGATTCAAATGAAGCTACTTGACTATACCTTTAAACCTAAACCACTTTAGCTTTCATTGACAATAATGGGTTCCAATTTAAGTGTCTCTTAGAATTATTTTTGATCCGGGTTAGATCTCTAAGGGTATTTCCCCTCCCAAAATGATTCTTTTGTTGTGGCAAACTAGGCCATCTTTTGTCTCTATTATTACCTAGCTCTTAATTACTGAATGAGCATTGTCCCAGACAAACTGAGGGCTGTTAAAGCCCTTAGCTTTTAAAAGATTAAGGTCTCCCACTGAATTCAGTCATTGCCAATCATCCTGACCTATATCTTACCTCTTGACTCTGATGACTGGAAGAGAGAATGAGGTTGATGATTTTGCACAGGCTGCCTTCCTTAAATCCAGTTCACTTGCAAGGCAAGACATCATACTGCTGGAGCCATTGGGGTGGAGAAACCCAAGAGGGACATTTGTGATTTGTTTTGGGTGATGAAATTACCAAACTCTCTGACTCAGGGAGGTATGTAAACCTCATTTTTTTCATAGTTATTATAAAAAAGTTCAAAGCTACTACAAAAAGTTCACAAATTATGTTTTTTGGAGAAGCAGCAAGATAGTAAGTTTTAGTGATTTTTGTTGTCCTTCATTCTCAAAGAAGACCATGACATCAGGGCAGGTCCAGCATGGAGAAAAGAAGAGGAAAGGGAACAGAACAGCCTGCTGCCTGGCCAGTCACATAGGAAGAAAAAGGAGGGCCAGACAGCCAGGTCCTCTTTTAAATAGGGTTCTGTGCTGGGAGGAATGGGGGGCAGTGTTTAAGAGTGATTAATACCTATGTAGGAATGGTTTCCACTGCCCATGCCACAGGGACAGTCCTTAAGGAGTGGCTCACACCTAACAAAAGGTGGTATCCACTGCTCAAGAACAGCATCCAGCACTCACTGTGCATGCCACTGCCCCAAGGGTATGACCAAGCTCAGACACATGGTCACTCACCAAGTCCAGACACAGAGTTGCCCAGAGGGTTGTCTGCTGTCAGACCCACTGCCAAATGAGGTTCCTAAAACTCAATACAGAATTGAGAACACTTTAGCAGTACAAAAATCCCAAGATTTGTTTCTAATATAAAAAGTTCATTACAATATTTCTCTGTGTCCAGAGGTCCCCTGCTTCAATCACTCTCCTGATGTTATCAGTCTTCTAGAATGAAGAACGAACAATAATAAATGTCTTCTCTATATGAATCTGCCAGGTTTTGGGGGGGGGAGGCGGTTCTTTTTTGTAACTTGTCCTCGCTATAACTTCTCAGTAAATCTTGTTAGAAGTCCATCACTATCAGTTAGCTAATTTATGTTAGACAGAGTATATTGGAGAAGTTTCCTCTGTGACAGTACAAGAAACCCTGAGTCCCTCAGTTACATAAAGAACCCTGAAGAAAGAAACAACTGCCTTCTGCTGACTTGCCAGTGTGAGTTCAGAATAGAGAAGTAGCCCCAGAAAAGTTGTTACAGATTAATGATGCTTGTCCTTCATCCTCAAAGAAGATCATGACATCAGGGAGGTGAAGCCATGACAAATACATGAACTAGATTTGAGTGAGGGAGATGCTGTCCTAAGTCACCAGCCTCACTTTCTCCTCCAGAGCTATCTGGGTCTAGTGGCCAGATAGGAATCAGGATGCCTGGAGATGGTCCAATCAGGCTAAAGTGACTTGCCCAAGGTTACGCAGCTGGCTAGTGTCAAGTGTCTGAGGCCAGATTCGAGCTCCTGTCCTCCTGATTAAGGCCAGTGCTCTATTGTACCTGGTCACTTTGCTGTTACAAAACATTAAGAAAACCATAGAAGAAAGAAAAAAAGGAATAATTTTAATAGCTAATGTTTCCATAGTGCCTTCAATGTACCAGGTACAATACCAGTCATTTTATAATTATTATCTGATTTGATCCTCAAAATAAGCTTGAGTGTCAGGTATTATTAATAATCTTCATTTTATGGGGTGGCTAGGTGGCTCAGTGGATACAGCACCAGCCCTGGAGTCAAGAGTACCTGGGTTCAAATCCAGCCTCAGACACTTAATCATTACCTAGCTGTGTGGCCTTGGGCAAGCCACTTAACTCTATTTGCCTTGGGGGAAAAAAATAATCTTCATTTTACATTTGAGGAAACTGAGGCAAACAGCAATTAAGTAACTTGTTCAATGTCACACAACCAAGAGGTAACTGAGGCAAGCTTTGAAACTTGAGACTTCTGACTCCAGGCCCACCAACTGCTTTAAGGAAGTTCAGAAAATTACTTAGGGTAGCAAGGAAGGTTTGTTATATTCATGTTACATTTAACATACATTTAAAATTTAAATTAAATTAATTTAATTACATTTAAATACATTTTACATCTACCATACATAAAATTTTCTAATTTCTATATATAACAATTCACAATTTCATTTAAAATCCTCTTTATATAATTAAAATATTTCATTTTAATTTTTGCTAAATTCACAATAAAAAAGAAAATGTTAAAAAGCACACCAAATGTTTCTGATCATAGTACGAATAAAACTTTGTTGAATGAATGTTTCCTGAGGGAAAATGAGCTCGTCTAGTTGACCTACATTTAAGAGCCTAGGATATGAATCTGGGGCCTCCAAACCTTGAGATAATTCACACATCTTGTAAGCTATTAGAGCTATACAATCATAGCAGGTCCCTCTGATCCTCATAGCTTAACTGCCCTTTAGGCATTCGCAAGCTTAGGCAAAACTATACTCAGTCTTCCCCACATGGAATCTGTTCTACAATTAATTTTACTCTGTGAAGGATGTAGAGCTTCCCTCAGGGCTGGCTCCTGAGCTAAAAAAGAAAAAAAAAAGTCATTTCTTCCTCTTCTCTCTTATCCATCTATCCCCTTTGCTTTGAGAACCCCCTTCAAGTTACAACACTACAAACTTCTATCAGATTTCTCTGATTTCAGCTCCACAGAGGAAACAGGTGGGTATGAATGTTGGTGACTAGAAAAGATTAAGTAGAAAGGATGTAGGAAGAGAACAGAGAAAGGGAAAATACTGAGGAGAAAAAAAAATAGAGAAAGAAAAGCACATGAGAAAAAAAGAGAGTACAGAAATGAAGAGAAAAGTTGAAAGGAAAAGAAAGAAACATTCAAGGAAAGAGGCGCAAAAAGAGACTCAAGTCCAGGAGTAGCCAGAGGAAGAGAAAATGATTGAGAAATAGAAAAAGGAATTGGGGAAGAGGCAAGCAGAGATAGAGTGAAGAAAAAGATGGGAAGAAAAGAAGAGGGATACAATAGGATAAGAGGGACAATGATGAGCATTAAGAATTTAAAATATGAAAGAAAATTTTATAAACCTTTCTTAAATTTAATTAGCTATATCAAGCCTTTGGGCAAAATTTGTATTTGAAGAGTAATGATTAGAGAATGACATTACATGATCTGATCTGAATAACTTCATTTGTATTTTTAATAGGTTCACTAAAGATGCTTCTGAGTACTTAATTTTTATTTTAATTTCAGAAACCACCTTTATGGGAAGTACTAAGCACTCAATAACTTTTATAATAATATTATATAGAAATAAAAGATTTTCAAAATGCTTTGGAAACAGTATGTTTTCTCTGCTTTGGGAAAATTAAAATGAGAGAGAAAGAGAGAGAGAGAGAGAGAGAGAGAGAGAGAGAGAGAGAGAGAGCAAGAGAGAGTGAGAGAGAGAGCAAGAGAGAGTGAGAGAAACAGCAACAGAGACACAGAGAAACAGAGAGACAAAGAGACACAGAGAGGGAGAATCAGATTCAAAGACACAGAGACAGATGACTCTGTGTGTGTGTGTGTGTAAAAACTAAATTATGTAGGTAGATATAGATATAAATATATGCATACATACACACATATATATATATATATATATGTTTTATTTCAAGTCCATAGCTTTTGATCCCAGCAATAAGAAAGAGAATTTTTTTTCTTTCTGAGTCATTGAACAAACATCATCTTCCTTAGCTGCCTTTTCTTTTCCTTGATACCCATGGACACAATGAATAAAATTTTTAAGACTGATATTTTCTTTTGAGAATATTTAAGAAACACAGAAAGTGAACAGACTATTTAAAGAAATGAGGAATGGGATGTGGAGGCTCAGCAGGAAGCAAGAACAAAGTGTGAGACAGGGAGGTAGGAGTTTCATCATTTGTAACTCTTGGTGAACAGGGACAGACACTGTCTTTATACTTTATTTCCAGGTGGCCCCAAATTGTTCAGATGTAGTCCTTTCTAGTATCTTACCCCCTGGGGTTGGGCAGTGGCAGTAACAGTCAATCCAACAATTAGATATTTAATGCTTTCTAAGACATCAATAGGTTGTAGGGAAGATACTATCTAGAATTCTGCCAAGGCAGAATCTCAGGTTTGAAGGGCTACATATGAATACTTTAGAGAAGGCAGAGAGCTCATGGAGGCACCAGTGTCTGGAACCTAATTTATTATTATTATTATTATTATTATTGTTGTTGTTGTTGTTGTTATTGTTTTTTTTGAGTGACTTGCCCAAGGCTACACAGCTAGGTAATTATTAAGTGTCTGAGGCTGGATTTGAACTCAGGGACTCCTGACTCTAGGGCTGGTGCTCTATCCACTGTGCCACCCAGCTGCCCCCCAAATCTAATTATTTTTTGGTTGGTATTATTAAAATTTTGTCATTGTGTCTTCAGTACCTGGTAGTGAATACTGAATACTTCAGTACTGGTACAATAATAAATACTTGTTGATTGATTAGGTAATAAACTTCAAGTGAATTCCAGTGTTGTTGGTGATTTTGACTATTTCAAAAAACCATCCTTGTGTCCCTCCCTCACTTTGCTTTTCCTAGAAACATTCTTTCACTGGACTCAGACATAATTCAAACTGTGAGAAACTTCAAAAACTTAACTTGCTTTCCATGAAACTTTTAATTCAAGGGCGCCATCTTGAGGTGCATACCATTTCTCTCCTAAAAGTTGTAAAAGTGCTACCAAGAAATAAGTGACATTATGTTTACTGTTTTCTGAATAATTATTTCTTTAAATTTCATGCCAATAAATAAAGCTTAAGTTTTTATTCATGGTTTTAAATGGTCACAATGAATTCAGTGCAGAAAATGGCAGTCCCCTTAAGTTCATTTTATTCACTGGCATTAGTTATAGAAGCAAAGTCAGTAACTATTTTTTCTAGCATAAAGTTATTTCATCTAGTTCTATGAGTCTATTCAAAATAATAAAGTATTAAAATATATTTTTTCATTACTGAAGCCATAGCCACAATTGATACATAATTTGGAAACTCCTAAGTCTTTCTCAAGAGTTTTCATGGAGTTATGGTTGTCTAACAAGTCTCTGGAAGAGTCAACTCACATAGAAGCATATTAGGGTGTCACATGACACCCTAGTTGTGTCTTAAGAGTCAGCCTTCCTCCATTCTAAAACCTAACCAATATAGTACTAATTTGACCTTTTAAGTTCCGCATGCTTTTCCTTTTTTTTCTTTAATTAATCTGATCTTCTCACTATTCATTCCTTCATATATTTTTTTAATTGGGAAAGAGAAAGAGAATTTGAGATGGAAAGATTTCAAAACAAACTCCCACATTGGCTATGTCCAAAAATGTTGTCTCTTTAAGCATTTTAAGTTTATCACTCTAGCCATGAGGAGAGAGGAAGAGGACTCTATAACCTGCTTCAGGAGAGAAAACAGAATTGTCTAAGGATTCTGCCTCAGAGGGAAGAAAAGCTCGAGCTTTCTATTTATCAAATCATTTACAAAGTGAGACTCATAGAAGTTTCACATATTGTCCTTTTGTTGTTGTTCAGTGAATTGTAATCCCTTTTGGGATGTTCTTGGAAGAGAGACAGATGGTTTGCCATTTCCTTCTCCAGCTCATTTTAAAAAGGAGGAAACTGAGGCAAACAGGATGAAGTGACTTTCCCAAGATCATTCAGTTATTAAGTATCTGAACTTGAATTTGAACTCAGGAAGTTGAGTCTTCTTGATATTTGAACTCAGGAAGTTGAGTCTTCTTGATTCCAAGCTCAGTACTCTAGTCTCTGAGCAACTAGCTGCCCATGGTCAAAATTGCAGAGTACAAACACAGTCTCCCCTAACTCAAATTCCTTTTCAATTTTGATTTATTTAACCTTTTCTTTGTTTGGGGTTGGGGAAGGGGACCCAAAACAATATGTATCAATAAAATCTATAATTAGTCTCCAGCCTCTGCCTAGTGATCCCAGCAATAAGAAAGAGAATTCTCTGTCTTTACAAATCCCCCTGAGTTGCTTCTTTTTTCCTGATACCCATGGACACAATGAATGGTATTTTAAAGAAACTATTTCTTTTGAAAATGTTTAAGAAACACAGAAGATGAACAGAGTATTTTTTAAAAAGAGGGATGGGATGTGGAGGCTCAGCAAGACAGCAAGAATAAAGAGTCAGGGAAGTAAGAATTTCATCATTTGAAGTTCTTATTGAACAGAGCAGACATGGTCTTTATTTCTTGTTTCTAGGTGGTCCCAAATTGTTCAGATACAGTCCTTCCCAGTGTCTCACCGTCTGGGCCTGAGCAGTAATAGTAACAATAATAGCAGGTACTGTATTGAAGAATGTGTATTATTTCCTCTATGGAGCTCCACTTTCCCACCTTCCTTCTTCTCCCCTAGCTGCTGGTCCACCACATCTCCTCCTCCTTTTGGTTGAAGCTGCTTGGTATAGGACTATGTCATCATGGTTGAGTGTAGAACCCATTGCAAGGTTGATAGTAGCTCCTTTACCTCTATACACAATCAGAGTTGAAATCCTCTGATTTGTTATTCTAATAACATGCCCCCAAGACCCTTGATTATCACTCTGTTGTAGACACAACTCTAAACCAGCACCCTCTTAGGTCAGCTTCAGTATTGGGACAAAATGAGTTACTTTGCAATTCGCTGAATATTTTTAACATCCCCCCCAAATATGTTAAACAATTTTAAACATTTGGTTTTTTTTTAAAGTTCTGAGTTCCAAATTCTATCCCTGCCCTATTCCCCCAACTGAGATAGCAAGTAATCATATGTAGATTATATATGTGCAGTCATGTGATATATTTCTATATTAGTCAATTTGTACAAGACTCAAATAAAAGAATGAAAGAAAATGAAAAATAGCATGCTACAGTCTGTATTCAAATAATATCAGTTCTTTCTCTGGAGGTAGATAGTATAGTTTCATTAGACCTTTGGGATTTTCTTGGATCATTGTATTTCTGAGAACAGCTAAGCCATTTACAATTCTTCATTGAACAATATTGTGGTTACTATATATAACATTCTCCTGGTTCTGCTCACTTCACTTTGCATATGTTTATGTAAGTCTTTCAAAAATCTTCCTGATTGTCATTTCTTCTAGCACAATAATATTCCTTTACAGTCATACACAATTTGTTTAGTCATTCCTCAAATGATCCCTTCAATTTCTAATTCTTAGCCATCACAAAAAGAGTTGCTATAAATATTTTTGTACAGATCAGTGCATTCCCCCCTTTTTATGTCTTTGGGATTATAGACCTAACAGTGGTATTTCTGAATCAAAGTATATGCACAGTTTAATAGCCCTTTGGCATAGATCCAAATTACTCACCAGAATAATAAGATCAGTTCACAACTCCAACAACCTTGCATTAATTTTTCAGTTTTCCCACATTCCCTTCAATATTTATCCTTTTCTTTTTTTTTGTCATATTAGCCAAGCTGATAGGTGAATTCATTGAATATTTAACAAAGTAAAAGGTATACTTTGTTCTAAAACAATAAAAGTATACAGCAAAAATAAAATGGCACTTAGTTTTTTCTGGAAGGTGCCTCCCTCTTCAAAATGTGTAAACAACTCCTGCTCAGTAAATTATCAGTTTGATAACTTGCATGCTTTCCAGGATTCATCAAATCTGAGAGGCTCTGACTATAAAACATTTTATGCCCTTGGACCAGGAAACTATCAGTGAAACAAAGCCAATTAGACATTGAGAGATAGGATATCTACTTGAGGAAATCAAAAAAATCAGGGAAGGTGAATTAGAAAAATACTGGTCCTATCACACCCTCACTCACACACTTCTTGCCTCTTTGCAGATTCCAGTTCTCTCCTTCCTTTCATAAGAGGGGAAAGTAAAATTATCTGTTCAAACATGGACACAGTATCATAGTTCCCAAGGACTTAACTAAAAAAAATCCAGAAACCTCTTTCTGCCAGAGGACGTTATACTGACTGACCCACAACACACACTATCTCATTTGATCTTTAGGACAAACCTTTGAGATAGGAGTATAAGTATTTTTGTCATCACTATTTTACATATTATATTTAACAAAAAAATTAAGGTTCAAAGAAGTCATGGATAAATACTAGCCCATGGTCACCCAGTTACTCAGTGCAAGTGATTTCAGTGAGTGTCTAAGTAATGGGACTGGTCAACAAGCCCAGTCCTTACTAGTAGGCATATCTGTGTACTCAGATGGTGTACACTCGAGAATCTTCTTTGTGGAAGATCCTAGGGACCTCTTTTTGGAGAGTCATAATAATGTGATATGGAAATGTCTTGGAAAGAGTTTGGAACCTGGGTAGGCATTCTCTAATTAGCTCCATCATGTGATAAATGACAGCCTCTTTGGTTGCAACTGTGGAATCAAAACTAGGGGTGTCTTCAAAAAATTTAAATTAAACTCTGTCCTGTCTATTCTTTTCTGGACCTCTGATCTTTGCAAAACTCCTTTGCTGATGGTGTCTGTTGAAAGATAATATTGTAAGAAGTGATGGTTTGACCATTCTCCCTCCAAGGCAGACATGGAGGCCTTTGAATATGGATGTTGATTTCTTGCCCACATTAGAGATTGTTCCTTTATATTTTAGAAGCAGGATTATTGTGGAGTTATTCCATATTCAGTTGTTGGAGAGCTCAGGAATCTGAGAGTCAGGGGAGTCTAGGAATCAAATTCATACTAAATTTTACTGTCAACCCAATATTGATATCCCAGGAGCAGATATGGACATAGTCTCATGGTAGTTGAGATGAAATATTTGTATGTGAACTTGGTCTCACCAATGATATGTAGAAATTACATTGGCTGTACCTATTTGCCTCAGAGACAAGTTAGGATAACACAAGGTATGCTCCCATATGTTGGGGAAAAGATTTACACAGTAGTTAGTGCTATAATCTAAAAAGTAATTATCATTTTGTATAAAATAATTGATGTTATGTGGTTAAATAGAACTAATAAGGGCTGCCTCTATAATGTAGGCACAATTCAATTACTCAAAAATTGATACATAGAATCCAACAGATATATTTCACTTTATGGAGTAGTATATTCCATACACCAGTTAGTTACTGATAACTAAAAATAAAGAAAATATACTCAGAATAAAGACTTGAGCCACTGGCATTAATGAATTATATACCAAAAACTGAACTGATGGCAAGATCATTTAGGAGAGAGGATCTAAGACTATTGTGAGTGCAGAGTGCTGAAAAGGAGAGCAAGATTGACTTCCATGTTGAACAAATTATTGTATTAGCAAAATGTCTCATTAACAATGTTAGCTTCAGAAATTGTTTATCAAGCAGAATATATGGAAATTATTTTTCTTCTCCATTCCAAAATAAAAACCATACTCATAAAATGTTTTGGTTATTATATTTTCCTTGTTGATGGGGGTCACACTCACCCAAGAGTCTATAAAAGTGTCTATAAAAGTCTATAAGAGTCTATAAAAGAGTCTATACTTTTATAATTAGAACTCTGCACAGAGCCAGCTGTCTCTGTCTTCCCCTTTAACAAGTAAAATTTTACTATTTGACTTTTCAGCCAAATAGAGAGGGGAATCCATAATAGAGGACAATCTGACAAGTCCCAAAGTGTTGATTTGCAGATTGACCAGAGAGTTCCATAGGATGGAGAACCACAAGGCACGAAATGGAAGTTTCTAGGGATAATAAGACCTCTCCCCCCACACACACTAACCTTGACAATGAATGCTGAATTGTATCTACATGTCTGTCTAGAAGTTCTTTATATCTATCCCTCATCACTCACTATGTCTCCCAATTCTGTCTTCAGAACCAATGGAGAACACCTGATCAACATCATCCTTTTATTCATATAGACACTTGAATATATTTGTTACATCATCCTTAGTATCTAGTCTTGAAAATAAAAGTCTGTAATTCTCCAGGAATTTTGCTCTGATATGACCCCAAGAATCATTATAGGGTTCATGAAAATATCCCAATACATAAGTAATTTCCATCTGGGCCCCCACCATCTCCAAGTGCTTTAGTGTTGAGTGGGTCAATTATGTCTATTGAGATCTTGATAAAACATTTCATTAAATAGCTAAATGGAACAATTCCTGATATACCAAGGAAACCTTTATCTGTGGTTTCCACTCACAAATTTCCCCAACCCATTCAGTGTCACAGGAAACTTCCAGTGATTAATTAAAATTTATTAAACTTCAATATATTAAGTACATCAACAAATGACTTACTCCAATGCCTGCATATTGTTTAAGCACAAGTTCTGGAAGATTCTATCAAGCTGTGAGGGCTTTCAATAACATTTTAAAAAACTTATTGGTAAATGGATTAATTGACTGAAATGGATTCAGTGATATGTAAGATTCCTCTGGTCTGATGATTAGCTTATCTAAATTCAGAGAGGTCTGACTGGTTGCAAGGTTGTGTTTTTTGTTTAAACCATAGCAATTCTTTATATGGCAATACAGGGAATGAAATTTATATGGACAGTCACAATCACAAATCACTGATATGTTAAAATTCAAAACACTAATTAGATTATTAAACAAGCACCCTAAGCACAGATTCTGACCTCTTGTGAAGTCTCCATAATACCTAACCTACTATATAACAGCCTGAAGTCTTTTTGCAAACAATTAGCTTTTGGTGCCAAAGTCCACAGAGAACAGTGAAAATGAGAGAACAACCAAAATTGGATGTTCAAAGAATATACAAATTAGGGCCTCTACAATGTAGGCACAATTCAATTACTCAAATAAAAGTAAATACATAGTATCCAACAGATATATTTCACTCTATGGAATAGTATATTCCATAAAATTTGGATTATTAGTAAAAGTTATTTTATTAAGTCAATTGAGTAGGAGGAATAAGAGGTGAAACAAAGGTGGGAAGGAACTCCTAAGACAAAGTTGAACTTTCTTCATACAATAAGATTTTATAAAGTATTCAAGTGAATTTGAGATATTTTTGTCTAATCAATTGAAAGCATTCTGTCATGTATCTTAGGAGACATTACAAACATTTCTAGAGTAAAAGCAATGGAGAAAGAGGTTTTGATGAACTTATTAAAGGCCTTAAGAACAAAGTTACTTTTTTAAAAAATGAGCTTACTTGTATTTTAGTTTCAACCTCTGTCTAGTTGAAGCAGAATGGAGAAGGGAGAGGGAGAGACCCATGGGCTAAGGCTATACCCTGAAAAATATTGATAACACCCACTCAAGATCACATGTATCTTTTCTTTCTCCCCTTGGTTAACCTTAGATGAGACAAGGGACTAAATTAGTTCCCTATCCTTGAAGCCTTCCAAATTATAGCAAAGCTACTAATTTTCCCATTATTTCTTGCTAATAGCCACAACCAACAAAATGTATGGATCCAAATGCAACTTTTACAGACATGGAATTCTGCTATACAAACTGACAGGCATTCCTGGAAAACTGGCATAATAGACTGAGCACTAAACTTTGACTCAGGAAAATGGGTTTGAATCTTGCTGTAGGCACTTACTAAATTTCCTGGTCCTCCTAAATCATAATACCTTTCTTATATTAAACATGACTGTACATATATAACCTACATCAGATTACTTCCTGTCTTGGGGAAGGGGCAGGCAAGGGAAAGAGGTAGAAAAATGTGGAACTCAAGAACTTACAAAAAGATGAATGTTGAAAACTATCTTAACATGTAATTGAAAAAATAAACAACATTCCAAAAGTGTTAATGTCTTTCCTATGATGCCCTTCCTCAAGTTTATCTTGTATATATCTAGTTCATGCATAGTAGTTTGTATATTGTCATCCCAATAAGACTCTGTTCTCTTTGAGGGCAGAAAACATATTTTTTTTTAATTTTGTTAACATTTTATTTAATAATGGTTTCAAAACTAATTTCCCATTGCCAAAGGTCTAAGAATCTGTGAAAAAAAAAACATAATTCATTTTAAAGTTTCCTTGTATTCCCAGAACTTTACATTGTTTCTGGTATGCCATAAGGACTTAAATATTTTTTGTCTCCTCTGTAAGTCATTTAATCTCTTCCAACCTCAGTTGCTCCTGAAGATAATAGCACTTATCTCACTGTATGGTTGTTTGGATCAAATGGGATAACCATTCTAAAGTATTTTGAAAACTTTAATTTGTCATATAAATTTGGGTTTGTCATAATATATTTGGGTTAAAATAGATTTATAAAAAAAAAGTATTAGTAGTTTTCAGGAACATTTTTTATCTAATAAAATTTTGTAGGTATAACTTGGAGCCATCAAGACTGGACTTTCCATCCTGTCTCAGACATTAGTTATGTGGTTCAGGAAAAATTATCCAAAATACATCTCATTTTTTCTCACCTGCATAAGAGAAGTACTACATTTGATAACTTCTAAGATCCTTTTCAGTTCTAGATATATGATGCCAAATGTACCCTTCAAATACTATGACAGCTATCACAGTCCTATTCCCCACACCCACCAAGTCTTCTTAGCCTTGGTTCATATAAGAATATGGATTTAAAACCAAAAAGGCCCTGCTACACACCTGATTTTACACATGAGCAAATTGAGGCCCAAGAAGATGAATGCCTTACCCAGTCACACAAAAAAAGTAAGAACTCCCTTATCTAATTTTTATGTCATAATTTTTTGTTCTTCAGTCATCCTGGATGACCTCTGTTAGGAATAGAAATAAGGACTGGAGCTGTGATTTCATTGGTTTAAGGAATTCCTATGTGAGAAAACTCACTCTAAAAATGCAGATTACTCAGGGTCATACAGTTGTTATTTGTCAGTAACAAGTTGAACCCAGAGCCATATTTCTGGCTTTGTTCTTAAGGTCTCTAATAAGTTAATCAGTCTCTTTTCCCACTACTTTTGCTCTAGAGATATTTGGGATGTCTCCTAAAATACATGGTAGAATGTCTTCAATTGATTAGACAAAAATATCTTAAATTAACTTTAATTTTTCATAAAGTTGAGCTTTGTCTTAGGAGTACCTTTGCACCTTTGGTTCACCTCTCATTCCTTCTACTCATTTGACTTAATAAAATAATTTGCAATTTTTATTAATCATACAAATTTAATGGGATATACTATTCCATAAGGTGAAATATATCTGCTGGATGCTATGTATCAACTTTTTTTGCATAATTGAATTGTACCTACATTGTAGTGGCAGCCCTACTTTGTATTTTATTTTGAAAATTCAATACTACATTTTTGGAATATATACTTTCAGGTTGGAATATACAATACTAAGCAGTCTCTTAATTTGGCAATGTATATTCCAACTTGAAAATATATATTCAGGGGCAGCTAGGTGGCGCAGTGAATAGAGAACCAGCCTTGGAGTCAGGAGTACCTGGGTTCAAATGCAACCTCAGACACTTAATAATTACCTAGCTGTGTGGCCTTGGGTAAGCCACTTAACCCCATTGCCTTGAAAAAATCTAAATATATATATATATATATATATATATATTCAAAAAATGTGGTTTCTAGAAGTAAACACAATCATCCAGAGGCAGTCTGGCCAGAACTATAGCTAATATTATTCTGGACACTGCAATAAAATCATCAATTTTATTATTACTTTTGGATAACTCCATTGTATTTTTGATTCTCAAAGTTGAGTAGATTTTGAAATATGATTCTAGAGAAGAATTTCTTATGTTAGGAAATCTGAACTGTATTTTTCTATCTACAAGCAAAGAGCCAAATTAGAAGAGTAAGACAGGGAGGAATATGATAGTACTGGGGGTTATTTTTCTGGAAATTTCAGGTTCTTAAACTGTAAAATTCAAGCTGAGGGGCAATTTTCAGCTAGGAACTAAGGAGTCAAGTATAGTCAGAAGTGAAAATATCGACCAAGTAAGCAATTCACAGCAGACCTCAGGAAACCTGCTCCTGTTGAGTATAATATGTATGGAAGGACCAGTCCTGCAGAAAAGTGTGAATTCATGAGAATCTGGAGCTAAAATAATATCTTCAGTTACAATTCTCTTTGAAAACAAAATCACCCTTTATCCACAGAAGTTGATGTTTTATATCTTGAGAAAGGAGAAGACCCAAGATTGGCAACAGAATATGAATTTGCTATTAATAAAACCTTAAGGAAAACACAGTAATTATGGATCATACTCATTTGTGATTTCTCATGTTTGAACTGTTTAGTTTTATTTAAGTCAAATGAGATAATGTTTAGCATAATGCTTAACCCAGTGCCTACACATAGCAGACACTTTAAAAGTGTTTATTCCCTTCCCTTCTGCTGGTCAACTCTTTACTGCCCGTATCACCAAATACTCCCAAATTCAAGAAGCTAAGGTTTATCAACCAGTAAAGCATTATTCAACCTAAAGCAAAAAGTCAACAAACTTATAGGGACAACCAGCTTATAATGTAATAGGGAAATGTTTAACAAAATAAATAAAAATACATTTCAACACATAATGTTAATTTGTGATTTTCTAAATCAATATGTGTCTCACAGCATCCAATTCTGTTTGAGTTTACAACACTAATGCAAAGTACTAATGATATGGAGAAAAAGATTTTAATTAAATTACATTGACAAGATTTTTATCTTTATCTTATTGACAAAATATGAACAAGCTTAGTTTTCAGCAGAATTCAAAACTATCAGAAGTCACATTAAAAGTGCTCTAAATAACTAATAAATTAGGAGAAATTAATTAAATTAAATTAAGACAACTCAAACTCATCAGATTGGTTTTATATAGCAGAAAAGGAAAAGACTAATGTTGGAGGGAATATGGGAAAAAAAATGATAATACCTTGTTGATGGAGTTGTGAAATGGTCCAACCATTTGGAAAAGTAATTTGAGACTATGCCCAAAAGGTAGCAATGCCACTACTAGGTATATATTGATCAAAGAAAAAGAAAAAGTATTAGCAACTTTTCTTTTTATGGTGACAAAGAATTGGAAATTGAAGAGATTTTCATCAACGGGAATGGCTCAACAACTTGTGGTATGTAATCATGATGAAATAAGACGCAAGATAGCTTCAGAAAAACCTGGGAAAACTTTGTCAGGTCCTGAAATGAATCAAAATCATGAGTTGAGGAATAAAGCATTTTTAATTGAAGTAACAGTATAGCAAAGCTGTCACCCTGGGGGATGTCCCAAGAGTTCAGAGCACAGTGGGTTTTCTAACCAAGAGATCCATGAAAAGATTCTTTAAAACTTTAGATAAAGAGGAAGGGATAGTAGGAAAAAGCAAGAGATCCAAGAGACCACTGGCAATCTGGGAAAGGAAAAACACTTCATTCTATCTGTTTTGCCTTTCATGCCACCAATCTCAATAGGAGGGAACAAGGATATTAGAAGCCAAAATCCAACTAAAAATATTCCTTTACTGAAATTCTGATATTATTGAGATCATTAAGAGAGTCACAAGTAACATACAGTTGATATTAATAATCTTCTGTCAACTTACGTGAATTGAGGCAAAATGAAGTTAGCAGAACCAAGAGAACATTGTATACAGTTTATAATCAACTGACTTAGTTACTTTGATTAATACAATCATCCATAATTCCAAAGGACTCATGAGGAAAAAAATGCTATCTACAATTAGAGAGAAAATTGAACTTTAAGTGCAAATTGAAGTATATTTTTCCACTTCATTTTTCTTTCCTTTTTATGCAACATGTCTAATAAATATGATTTGCACAATTTCATGTGTATAATGGGTATCATATTGTTTACTTTCTCAATTGATAGAAAGGAGCTGGAGAATGAGGGAAATTGCAATTGAAAATTATTTAAATGGATGTCAAAAAATAACATTTTAAAAAACTAAAATGACAAGAATTAAGACTAGAGATACAGAAACCATCAAAATTGTCAGCAGAAGAGAAATTAAACTAAAATCAGTGGCTTTGTTGCAAACAGATATGCATAATAAAACCAGAAATTTAGGCATGTATAATAAAACCAGGTGGAAGTCAATAACCCTGACCTTTTCACCTACCTCTTTTATATTCGTTTCTACTTTTATTTCTTTTCAATATAAAATTGTATTTTCTCTTTCTGCTTTGGGAAAAAAGAAAAACAAAATCATTTGACAATTATACAGTCAAGTAAAATAAATTTGCACATTGGCCATATCCAAAAAGAAATGTCTCATTCTGCATCTGGAATCTCAATTTGATTTGCAAGTTAACTAGAAGCTTGTCTGAAAATAGTATTATCAATCTAAAGCTCCATTGTAGACTTTTGGGGAGTTTTGAAGTTTGATTTCAAACCTTCTTTGAAAGGAAAAGGCTTGCCAGCACCTCCTCCAACCTCACTATCTCCCAACCCACAACAACACACCCTCCAAGCTGACAATGAATTTTTCAAAGACAATGAATAATTAAAGTCCAGCTGATAAGTCTGATCCAGCTGGACCTGGAATCAGGAAAGTAAATAACGAGTTTGGGGGAGCTTAGAACTCTAGTTTTTGAGTGGGTACAAGTGCCTGAAACCTTAGGAAAATCTAGTAATTGGGAGAAAAGTTAGCTTTATATAAAAGAAAGGAAATCTAGTTCTGGCCTAAATAAAGTTGGACTCTTAAAGGTTGTTAAAATACATGCAAAAGATTACCCCAACTATTACTTTGAAACTGGGAAATAGTTCCCTATTGTGCATCATAGTGAAAAATCCATAATTGAAATAACACAATTTCCTCAATAAGCCCTAGTTTTCATAAGCAAAATTAAAGCTAATTCATTATATTTTCCATTTCTCGAGGCTAGACCAACGGAGAATATCTTCCCATTCTTCTCCCAAAATAAATTTAAATACTCAACTGATTGTCAGACACCATATTCTGAACAGAATGTTCATCTATATTAACAACATTGAGGTTTGGGTAGATGGGAGAAAACAGAATATAATCTTTATTTTTTAAGAAGTGCAATAAATGGGATTCAAATACAGTTAGTAAATGCAATGGTTCCGTAATATCTAGAATTAGACAAGGCCCTCTGTAATTTAAAGTCTTTTATTACTTGACCAAATCTCATCTTTCCAGGCTTATTGTACAAAGTGTTACAATTTTAAGTTTTATTAGTTTAAAACTGAATTGACTTTTGGGATATGCTATATCTCTTTCACACACTCTTCAAACCAGTCAAATGCGCCTTCTCACTCACTATCCCTCACATATAAAATTCCATCTGCTTTTTCTAGTCTTGCACAGGTTGTCTCCCCTAAGTCTAAAATGCATTTCCTCATCACCTGGGCCCTCTTCCCTTCTCTTTCCACACACACTATTTCATTGATTAATCTCATTAGATCCTTTAGATTCAATTGTCATCTCTACACTGATGGTTCTCAAATCTATCTATCTAACCTGTCTACTGACTTTAGGACTTATATATCAGAACATCTCAAATTGAGTTTCCCATAGATATCTTAAATTCAATAATTCAAAATTATATTCATTATCTTTTCCCCAAAACCTTCCCTTTGAAGAATTTATTTCTAAGCAAGAGATAGAGAAAATTACAAAATATAAAACAGATAATTTTGATAATATTAAATTTAAAAAGGTTTTGTGTAAACAAAACCAAAGCAATCAAGATTAGATGGAAAACAAAGCTGGTAAATAATCTTTTTTCTTTTAAAGGGCTCATTTCTCAAAAATATAGAGAACTGAGTCAAATATATAATTGATAAATTAGATTTGGATATGAATAAATAGATAAGGATAAGAATAGTTAAGTTTTCAGAAGAAGAAATGAAACCTATCTATAGGCATATGAAGTGCTCTGTCACTTTTGATAAGAGAAATACTAGTTAAAACAACTCTAAGGTACCCACCTCAAACCTATAGAAGAGGAAAATGATAAATGTTAGAGAAGATGTGGGAAAATTAGGACATATTGCACTATTGGTGGAGAACTGATCCAACCATTCTGAAATTTGAACCTATGCCCAAAATTTATTGTGCATATCCTTTGATCTAGCAATACCACTACTTTGTGTCCCAAAAAGATCATTAAAAAAGGAAAGGAACTACATGTACAAGCAATGTTTACATAGTACTTTTTGTGGCAGCAAAAAAAAAAAAAAAATCAGCAATTGAAAAGATGCCCATCAATTCAGGAATGGCTGAAAAAGTTTTGGTAGATAAATGTAATGGAATCTTATTGTGCAATAAGAAATAATGAGCAGGCAGATTTCTGAAAAACCTTGAAAGACTTGCATAAGCTGATGCAAAGGGAAATGAACAGAACCAGGAGAACACTATATACAGTAATAGCAACATTCAATGACTTAGCTATTCTCAACAATTTGATGATCCAAGACAATTACAAAGGACTCATAGTAGAAAATGCTGTTCACATCTAGAGAAAGAACTGAAAGACTCTAAATGCAGATTGAAGCATCCTATTTTTTTATTTTCTTTATATTTTTAAGTTTTTTCCCCTTTGGGTCTGTTTCTTCTTTTACAACTATGACTAATTTGAAATACATTTTACATGATTGAACATGAGAAGGAGGAAAAAATTTTGGAACTCAGAATTTTGTAAAAATGAATGCTAAAAATTGTCACCATATAATTGAGAAAAAATACTTTTAAAAAAATCTTCCCTTCTTTCTAACTCTATTATTCCTATTCAATTCCTATTCTATTTCTCTTACAAGACAATCCATTTTCCAACTTTGAGCATTTTTCTCTAACTCACATCTATACCTGAAATGTTCTCTCTTTTCATCTCCATCACCTGACTTCCTGGCTTTTCTCAAGATGATCCCCTTTAAATCTAACACTTTCTTTGTTGGTTCTCTTCAGTTCATCCTAGATGTAACTTTTTTGTTAGTCATTTACATGGTGTCAACTATGAGATCCTTGAGAGACTGTCTTTTGCCTTTCTTTGTATGCACAGAATTTAGTACATTAATAAATGTTTACTGATTAACTGACTGTCCTCTGTCTCTTAGAAACTCGAATTTCCTTCAAAGATAATCTGAAACATCAACTACAAAGATACCCTTCCTGCTCCTAACAGGTTGTGCCTTTCCCTGCATTTTATTTTGTTTTATTTTGAATAAACAAAATAAAATTTTGTTTTATTTTGAATAAAAAAACTTATATACAATTTTGTCTCTCACAATAGGGAAGGAGAACATCTTTCATTTTTGTTCCAAGTGCCCAATCTTGAGACAATTAAGTGCAAAAATGGAGAGATTGTGGACAGGTATCCCTGGTCTTAGAGGCAGAATTCAAATCCAGTCTCAAATGTTTATTATCTGAGCAAGTTACTTAACCTCTGTTTGTCTCATTTTTCTCAACTGTAAAATAAAAATAATAACAGCACCCTTTTTTCCAAAGTGGTTATAAAAATCAAATTTGATACTATTCATAAAACATCTTTCTTGGCACATAAAAGAATCTATATAAATGTTATTCTTTTCCTCTATCCCCACCCCCTCCCCAACACAATTCCTTTACTATTTTAACACTATTTCTATTTTTGATTGTCTAATTGAATCATTGATTTTGTATGATATACCAGTTATATACATACAATGAAAAACAAGATCAGATAGTTGACAGAAAGCCAGATTTGGAGTCAGGAGAATCTAGGTTTAAATTCTACCCTTAAAACTCATTGTGTGAGCATGAGAAGATCACCATCTCTCTGAATTTCAGCATACTGACCTCTGAACTAGGGAAAATATTACCAGAAGAGATGACATGTTTATTATCTTATAATCTCAATAGTTATTTCATTTACCTGTGATTTGGATAAGGAAATGAAACTCTTTCATTCCTTGGTAAGTGGTTTCATGAGCTTGTGTGGCTAAATGCATTCACACCTACATATACATCTCATTACCCACTTGGGCAATCCTCCTGGTAGTTACATACACTTTGGTTGTTATTGAATTGTTTGAGTCTCATTCAAGTATTCATAAACCTATTTGGGGGTTTTCTTAGTAAAGGTACTAGAGTGCTTTACCATTTCTTCCTCCAACTCATTTTATAGAAGAGGAAACTGAGACAAACAGGGTTAAGTGATTTGCCCAAGGTCCCCAAACTAGCAAGTGTCTGAGGCTAGATTTTAACTTTTCCTGATTTCAAACCCAGCACTCTATCTATACTGTGCCATTTAGCTGTCTACCATCTGTAGTACTCTACAGGTTGGTTGGTTCTTGTCCTTTGTTATCAAAGAAGATCAAAATGACATCACTATGTTAGTGGTTAGTGGGTTCTCCTATGGATAAGAACCAACCACTGCTCTACAAGTAACAATAAATTGATTTTCTAGTACTGTACCCAAACTTAATTCTTCCAAGTTAGCACTCTGCAGATAGAGTCTTTGAAGATTCAAATTTGCATTTTTGGAGGAAATATTTTTCAAAATTCCATTGGATTAGAAATTCTGGAAAAGAAAAATCTACTTGGAATATACACAAAGTATGATACCAACAGGGTGAGTCTCTTATGAAAAGGGGTTCCACCAGACTGCCCAAAAAGAGCAAACTGATTTACCATCAGAAATGGAGCAGGAAAAAGTTCCCATGATAATCACTAGTGGGACTGGGCTCATATGTGACCATTGAACTTCCAAACTGGTTCACATAGGAAAATCCAGTCCCCTCTGTAACAAAGCAAAGCAAAACAAAACAAAACAAAAAACTGGAACAAAGAACATCATCAATTAAATGCAGGATCAAAAATGGGCAGATCCCATGGTGAAAGCAGAAATAACTGATGAACAGCTTCACATTTCACTAGTATTTTCATAATATCAAGAGAAATTAAGGCACACCTCCACATGTCAAATGCATTCTCTACTGGGTACTAATGGTTGGACATAGTCCAAAGGTTGGGCAGCTCTAAATTGATTATAGTGGATAACCAGATGATATGGTTGCAGATCCATTATGGAATTTGGAATTTGGGTATATATAAATGAATTTCCAGTCTTCAGAAAGTTAAGAAGAAAAGTATTTCATAACTCAATATCCCACTTCATCATATTACCTAATGCCTTTCCATGGAAATCAAATGTTAGGTTTACAAGGATAAGACAGGTCACCTAGAAAAAGAAATAATGTTGTTCAGTAATGAACCTCAGAACAAAGCTCATTCTCTTCACTAAAAGCCTAAACCCCAAATCAATAAGGATTGTCTTGTCTTTGTCTTCAGGGATCATGTCTATCTATAATTGTCACAAACATGATCTGGCACTAATTGATGACATCAATTTGTAAATGAAAATTTATCAAGCCCCAAATAGCCAGAAACTGTGATAGACTATAGCAATATAAGGACAAAAAGTGAAATAGTCCCTGTCCTCCTAATCAACAACATGAAAGGTTGAGATGAGCCTATTTTTGTTCATTTGTGATCCTTTGTTAAAAGTTTTTGGCATTTTATTATGACAAAAAGATAGAGTGCAGCAGTCCTCACAGCAGCAAAGGAAAGGATACCATAGCTGTTCAAATTAGAGGCAGTTTTCAACTGAGGCTCTCTTGATTAGAATTCCCCAGGATGACTCCAGACAGGGAGTAGAGGAAGGATTAAATTCTTTTCCTGCTCCTAGGAAATGGAGTTTTCTCCAGGATGTCACCTAGGGTCTGGGGTCTTAAAGAGGTATATTTGTGCCTATGTCAGATTCTGTGGTAAGCCTGGGAATATAAATAGAAACAGATAGATAATAGATAATGGAAACAAAAATATAAGTAGAAAGAAAAATAGTCCTTGCTCTAAAGGATCTTAAATTCTAATGGAAGGAAGCATACATAAAAGAAACTTATAAAAGCAGAGGTTGGGAGGTAGGGATAAGGTATGTATTGGGGAGTTCATGGTAGAGAAAGTCATGAAATTCAGGAGTAGAGCCTGACTAGGTCTTTTTTCCTTAAAATGGACGTTCCAGGAGGAGCTAGTAAATCAGTAGAAGGTGGCTCAGGGGGAAAAAATGTATTTCTATTGTGAGAAGTCCAGGAATAGAGTAAAAAATCCATGTGAAGAGTCTTCTGTGACTTGGTGGAACAAAATCAAGAGTAATGAGTGGAACCTGGTGAGGACTAGAATTATATCTATCTACTCTCTTGCTGCCCCTCCCCTTAGATATTGCTGATCTGAGGGTAAAAGTCTGATTTGAAAAAAAAAAAGCTAATTTTTTATTCATTAATCCTTAAGTTAGAGGGTAGCCAATTAGCTACACTTGCCAATCCAACTACTGAAGCATTCCTTATTCAAGAGGCCTTCATAAACAGCTAATAGAGAAAAGCATTTGTTGTTTATCTTTAAAATGACGGGGCTAGACTAGCTGGCCTCAAGTATCCTTCAAGTTCCCAACCTCTCAACTGAATAGTGTACTTAAAATAGAATTCAATTTCTAAAAATAAATAGAAATTTTTAAAAATATGACCACCAGGTGGCACTGGCAAGCAGGAAAGGCCAAGCTTTCTGTCATTCACCAAGTCTGGAACTGGCTGGTGATCTGGTGTATCTTCCCCTCCCCTTTTTTTGAGGCCTGATCTTCTATTTCCTCTTCTGCAGAGGTGGGTTCTCCCCTTTCAAGCCCAATACTGCTCTTTCATAGCAAAGTATGGAGTGAGGAGTGGCTGTATCCCAGTTTGATCACTACCACCTTAGCTAACATGTCCACATATACATACAGGCTGTATCTAGTCCTCCTTTTTCTCCATCAAATAAGCTATCCTCTCTCTTAATTGTTGACTTCTTACAATTCATGCCAGAAATTTCAACCTGGCAATATTAACTCAAATTATAGAAGAAAAAACTACAATACTTTAAATCTCTTCTGGGGTTTTGATCTCCCACCAATCTCAGTCTCACTGCTAGTATTTCAGTAAGCAAAGATGCTATTTGCCATCCAGATTTTAATGCATAGACTATATATGTATATATGCATACACACATCTGTGCATCTCAGATGATTACTCATTGGCTAGTTCTAGGTTCTTTTTGCTCCTGGCTTCAGTGATTGACTGGTCATTAGCACTGTCTAATGATAATTCAACAACCTTTGATGGCAAAATTCAGCAATCTTTCAGTTGGGACTCCATTCTACTTCCAATCTCCCCAATTCTTCACCCATCTATCAGGCATAGTTTTTATTTGCTTCTCTGTCTCTAGCTTTAGAGAGTTGAAGTTTTTTTCCTTTTAAAGCATTCAGGGTAACTTGCCCTTGAGCAAAACATGAAACCCCTTAGAGTTCAGACAACACTGAAAGGGGACTTGGCTACCTATAGCAGCAATAGTACAAACTACCCTGTCCCTCCTCTTACTCTGAGTTCAATTGCTTTTTTTTTTTGACAAGGCAGTGGGGTTAAGTGACTTGTCCACAGTCACACAGCTGAGTTATTAAAAAGTATCTGAGGTCAAATTTGAACTCAGGTCCTCCTGACCCCAGGACCAATGTTCTAACCACTGCACTACATAACTGCCCCACCCCATTGCTTTTTTAAATTATTTATTTAAGGCAATGGGGTTAAGTGACTTGTCCAAGGTCACACAGCTAGGCAATTAAGTGTCTCATGTCAGATTTGAATTCAGGTCCTCCTGAGTTCACTGCCCTATCCACTGCCCTACCTAGCTGCCCCCTCCAATTGCTTTTTTTTATATTTTTTTTTCTTTTCCAAGGCAAATGGAGTTAAGTGGCTTGCCCAAGGCCACACAGCTAGGTAATTATTAAGTGTCTGAGGTCTGATTTGAACCCAGGTACTCCTGATTCCAGGGCCGGTGCTCTATCCACTACACCACCTAGCTGCCCTCCAATTGCTTTTTTAAGGAGCTTCCAAAAAGTTGATTGCACCCAGATTTTAGGAACACTTCTCTTGAATCAAGAAAATTTTACCTCTGCTGGAAGGAGATGAAGCTTCTTGTTATAAAACCAAATGCAACACTTAAAAGGCTGCATGGGCCAGAACACACCTCCACTGGGTTTGTAGAAGTGGTTGGAGATGACTGAAATAAAGTGACTGTATGAGATCTGTCTAGGTGGCTTGCCTAGGGGCAGTCAATCAATTGATAAACATTTATTAAACCAAGTACCTAAGCACCTAATGTAAGCAGAGGCACACAGTGAGTTGGTGTCTGAGGAAGAATTTGAATTCAAGTCTTCCTGACTCCAGGCCTAGTAGTCTACACAATGCTTACAAAAATGCCAATCTTTTCAAAGAGGGAACCAAATAAGATCATTTTGAAATATAGAAAATTCAAGGAAAAGTTGGAATTTTCCAATAAGTAGGGAGTCAATGCAATTCTCACTGGGTATTTATAGTAACCTTTAAAGATGTAGATCTGGGCCAGGTAAATATTTAACAAATATTTCTCTAAATATGGAGGACACTTTTACATTAAGTCTTCATTATTAACATTTATCCATTATTTTCTGAAATCTAAACAATCCTCAAAACAATAAATCAAGTCTTGATTTGTAGCTGGCTGACTTTCCAGGTATAAATGCTCACAGAGATAATTTAAGAATCAGATCCAACACAGCCCTGATCTGGAGGGAGAGGAAATTTACTATTCTTTGAAAACTATAGAGAAGATGACACTTCCCAAGTATTCCCTATCAGTAGATGGAACACATAACTGCCAAGTTGAGTGTGGATTTTGCCCAGAATCCAATCCTTCTTGTTGCATAGGGGCAAATTAATAACTTGCCATGACTCTTGATGGATAAGGTGTCTAATAATTCACTTTATAGGAAAAGCAACCCTCAAGAAACCACAAACTGATGCTGATGAGATATGAAAGGAAGACAAAAGTGGAAGTCCTTTAACATACCAGCTAAATTCCACTTCTCTTTATTGGAAAGATATCAGAATTACTGTCTTTTACCTTGGTCCCCTCAGGTCCTCAGTTCAGCCAGGTTCCCCTGGTTACAGTGCTTTTTTTTTTTTAAAAAAAAAAAAGGCTATTTCTAAGCCAAATTGGATTTCATTTTTAGAAGATGAAATGTTTCATTCTTTACTCTCTAAATATATTAAATCAGCTGAACAGCTTTCATTTGTTAGAATATGTTTAGATAGACTTTTCTTTCCTGGATTTATTCTTTAAAATTCTGCATATGCTTATTAGCCATAGGGGTTTTTTGGCTTGTTTTGTTTTGGTTTTTTTGCCATTCTATGTATTATGAGATTTTTCTGGAGAGTTTTGCTATTTTTTTTTAACGTAGGCTGGTTATACCATGGTGTTCATAGGGCTAAGACTGTGAAGTCACTCTCTATATGGGCCAATTCATTTGGCTGTTTTATGTTCCCATATTAAGCTACAAATAGTAGTTGGACACCTCCAGATTTGTTAAATCTCTCGGAAGGGACAATGAGAAAGAAAATGTGAATACTTGAAAGTCTCCAGTATGACTGGAAAAACAATCCAAGGTACATAAACAACAATGAGTGAGTACTGACTGCTATGAATATAAAGGAGAACATTCATTCATTCATTCTTCATTAACTTATTTGTTCATTCATTCTTGTACTTTTATCCCTTGAGCTCAGAGATGAATGTTTTTAATGTTATTGTTTATGTTGGACAATGTACCATTAATAAAATCTGCTTTCAAAATGTGTTTACTTCTAAGACAGAACTGATATCACTGTGTTTCTATCCCTGAATTTCTAAATTTTACAAAATAACACATCCCTCAAACTATTTTTAACAAAAGTAATGTTTTTCATAAAGATATAGAAGACTAAAATGCCCATGTCCTCAAGATCCTTTTATTCCAACTTCTCTATCTGTCCAAGTCACTGATATTTTTCTAAATCTTCCAAAAGATTCAGTAAACTTTTATCCTGGAGCCTTTTTCCTAGTTTCTACCATTAGCCTTTCTCACCATGCCAAAGTTACTGTGTACTCAATATGAGTGTATGAAAGCAGTGTATTTATTTATCTGTTAAATATCCCTCCAATATGATATAAGCTCCCTGAAAGGGCTTGGCTTTGTTTTTTCATTTTTGTTTTTATATCTCTATTACCTCAGAGTCTAGGTTATAAAAAAGTATTTAATAAATGCCTAATGAACTGAATTGAATTGAACTCAATTTTTTAACAGAACTAGAATGCAAGTCATGTTAGCATCCTGTACACATACATGTACACATAAACATACTTACATATATATTCATATATTCCTACACACTCTAATTGCAGTTCTCTTTAACTTTGATATGCTATCACTTAACCTTGTAGTAATAAGTAGGTTTTTAAGATTTGCAAAGCCCTATGCATATTTGCATACATATATAATTTGAGCCTTTCATGAAACCTATCAGGCAAACACTATCATTAACTTCATTTTACAGATGAGACTGAGAGGTTACTTTGATTTGCCTGGGGTCACATAACTAGCAAGAATTGAGTGAGAAATCAGGTCTCCTTGACTCCAAGTCTAGTAGGTTGACTTTCTTGTAAAATATCACTTGTCTACTCTTCCAGTAGGAATAACAATATAAGTGAGACTAGCAGTAAAGGTTAATGCCAACAGTCATTTATTCATTTGTTCATTGCAGAAGAGTAGATTTTTTTTTTTTTTTGGTGTATTCGATTCTCAGCCTGAGGACTGCAAACTTGGATGGGGGGGAAAGTTATATCTTTATTTTCACTAAATTCTAAACAAATATATACATATATATATATATATATATATACATATATTCATATTAAAATTCTGAAAAGGGAACCTTGAGCTTCTTTGTTGTTGTTCAGTTTCAGTCTCATCTAACTTTTCATGTCCCCATTTCGGGTTTTCCTGGCAAAGTTCTGGAGCTTATTGCTTCCTTCTCCAGCTCATTTTACAATGAGAAAACATCTTCACTCAGACTCAGTTTCCTCATCAGTAAAGTATGTATAATAATGTCACAGGTTTGTTATGAGGATCAAATGAGAAAATATATATGTTACTTGCCAGCTCTATTAATGTGAGCAATGATATTAATGATAACGATGATGATGCGTCCATGTTGTAACTTCATCTCTGACATATGAGCCTGCAACAGTGTCTTGAACATAGGAGGGGCTTAACACAGGCTTATTGAAGGAAATGGAATTGAATTGCACCCATTTGCCTACCTTTAGTTTTGACTATGCTTAAAGAGCCATAGAATACATATGTGTATTTGCTTGCAAAAGAGAGAAGCTTTCTATTTAAAAAAAAAAAAACTAAGGAAGCCCACTTCAGAACAGATTTTCAATTTGAAGATGGGATGCTTAAGTACCCTCCATATAATACTAAGCACTATACTTGAATGGATTGGAAATGCTCACCAGGAACTCTTTCCAATAAAAACACAAACAGACACTCACACAAGCAGAAATTTGTGAAGAAAGGCATTTAAAAGTCAGCATGAATGTATATATAAATATTTTTGAATTACTGAGAAAACAAGGATTTGGGGGGGATTTAAATTGAGACAGCTGACTGCAGTGAAATATAGCAATGGTTGGGGTTGAAAGTTTTTGACTGAAGAGGTAAACTCTCTATTCCCTTACTCACAAACTTCCCCTACTCCTGTGAACAGAGCCCTTTTTTTTTCTCAACTCCTTCCTCCAGCTCCCACATGGATTTTTCTCAATCAATATCTTCAGTCCAGTTCATTTTGCAATTGAGGAAACTGAGTCAAACAAGGAAAACTTTTTCAGAGAACCATTGACTTCCTCTTAGTTTTACTCATCAAACTTCCTTCCACTGTTCAAAACTACTTACTAATGGCTCAGACTTTACTGTCATATGTAACATTCATTTAATTCCCCCACACACACACACACACTTAACTCATCTTTCTCTTGGACTATTGAAACAGTTGACTGATGAGTGTGTCTGACTCAAGTTTCTCCCCACTCTAATCATCCTCCATCCAGGCACCAAAGTGATTTTCCTAAAGCATTGGTCTGATCATGTCACTTCCCCTACTCAGTAAACTCCAATTTCTCCCTATCACCTCCAGGATAAAAAACAGTATCCTTTGTTTAGCATTCAAAGGCTTTCATAATCTACCCCTTATACCTCATTCCCCAACAAATACTCTTTTATCCAGGCCACTTAGCCTCCTTGCTATTCTACAATCGAGAAACTCCATCTTTTAACTCCAAGCATTTCCTCCGGCTATCCACCATGTCTAGGATGATCTCCCCCATCTCTACCTGTTGGCTACTCTGTTTCCTAAGTATTTTTCCCCCCTAATTCTAGTATCTTCTTTCTGTTAATTATTTCCTATTTATCCTAGATATAATTTTTTTTTGTACATACTCATTTATTTGTTCTCCCAGTCCTAACCTCCAACCTAGCTACTCTTAGATTGTGACTTTTTTTAAAGGCAGAGATTATCTTTGTTCTCTTTCTGTATCTCCAGTACTTAGCACAGTGCCTGGCAGGTACTAGATCTTTAATAAATGATTATTGACTGACTAGAAACTAAATTAATAAAATTCTCTTTAACTTATTCCCAGAGCCTATAGGTGGGAAGATACCATCATTTTCTGGGAGATGATCTAGTTTTTCTTTCATTTTCCCTTGCCATGTAACTTGCCAGATACTGACCTCTATTTCTCTCTTATAGGTTTAGTCTCTAGAATGAAATACATACAAATCAGAAAATATTGTGTTTAACTACACTTTTATACTAAGTGAACCTATAAACTTTAAAGAACAGGTCAGTTTTGGATCTACTTAGAAAAGGAAGTAGGAGTAATAGATATTATCTGCTATCAATTCTCCTAAATGGAAAGTTTGGCAACAAACAACTCATTGAAATACCTTACATTTTCTTCTATTTTTTCCCCAGAACTTTGTTTTACTATTTCTTATCTCATGAAATTATTAACTTCCATTTGGTCAATTCTAATTTACAAAGAGTCTGCTGTTCGAGTAATAGAATACCTATCATGCTAACTGTTTATTTCTCATAATTCTAATTTCTTTTTCAATATTTTTCTTTAGTGATCTTATTTCATTTGTAAAAACTATTTTAGAATCTTTTTAAAAACTATTGCTTCTTTTTTTAATACGAATCTTATTAAACTTAAATCCAAACAGTTTTCTTTGAATTTTTGCTTTAGATATTCTGGAGTCATTCTCTTGTTCCAGATTTGCCTCAAAGGCATGCCTTTCACCATAATAGCTCCTTATTGTGACATTCTTTACATATTTACTTATTCTTTCAGCCTTACTTTCAGATTTGGGAATTTGTGTTAGGGTCAGGCAAAATGCAACTCTAAAAGAAATATCTAAGACTTACTTGTACTTGTTTTGGGCATTCTTCTAGGGTATCACAGGCAGATCATGTTTGATATAGGCATTGGATCTTTTGATGAACCTAGAACTGTCAGATCCAGGACAAAATATACTCACTTTCCTCTTGATCCTTGACCTGACTCTGGATTCAAGCTCCTGACTCCATTTTAGATACGGATAACACAAGTGTAGGCTTACCCCTGGTTGTAGCTCTAGTACCATTGGAAAAGCTTTCCTTCAACAAAATAATCACATTCTGCTCTCCAGATCATCTCAGCGACATAGAAGAGTGCCCCTTAATTGGCTCTGGACTCTGAGTTGGAACCTTGTAAGTAAATACTCCACTTCTCTTTCATTTTTGATGCAAAAGTTGCATAGAATGTATAAGGCTAGGCTATAAGCTGCATTAGAGCTCTCATTACTTTTCCCAATAACTTAGGAAGATTCATACACAAAGATGGTCATATTCTTACTCTTGCCATCATTCATAACTGTTCAAGAATTATGAAACCCCCTTATCTGACCATAATCTATTGGCTTTTCACTTCTCCCTCTACCTTTCCTTACATAAGCCTACTTTTTTGTCCACACCATGACCTCCAATCCCTTGACCCCTCAATTCTCTCCCAATCCATCTCCCCTGAACTAGCCATTCTTTCCTCTTTTCCTCATCTTGATTCCTTGGTGAACCAATAACATTTTACACTGTTCTAGCATCCTTATCATATTGCTGATTAAACACAGCCAAGCCTCAACTTTGGATCATTCCCACCACTTATCACTTTCCAACCTACAGGTACTGCTGAAGGAAAGTGAAGAAAATCATTCAAACTTTCTGACTGGTTCCATTTCAAAGTTTTGTTAAATTACCTTAACTGGGTCCTCACTGTTGCTAGACAATCCTACTGTTCTTCCCTTATCAATTCACTATCAAACTCTCTAGCTCTTCCAAACCTTTTTATCCCTTCTTAAACCTGGATCCCCTTCCCTCACTCCACTCTCTCAGTTGAGAACTTTGTCTCATTTTATAGAAAAAAAATTGGAGTCATTTACATGATCTCTCACTTCTTTCTTCTTCATCTCAGATCACTCAAGTGCCTTCTACCACTCTCTCCCTCCACCCCTGTTTCATCTGACAATGTGACCTTACTCCTCACCAAATCTAGCCCCTCTTCTTGTTCAAGAAATCCTGTTCCATCCTGTCTCCTCCAACACATTGCCCCTCTGTCATCTTCACTCTTTCGTTTCCTTTCAATCTCTCCCTGTCTACCGGCTGATTCCTTACTATCTACAAACATACTCATGTCTCCCCCAACCTGAAAAAAATTTTTTTTACTTGACCCTTCTATCTCTACTAGCTTTTGACTCAAATCTTTTCTGCCTCATTTACCTAAGTACCTCAAAAAGGCCATTTACCTTGGGTACCTTCACTTTCCTCTCTATTCTTAACCTTTTACAATCTGAATTCTGATAATCTTTCCACCAGAACCAATCTGAATTCTGATATCTTTCCACCAGAACAATCTTCCCCAAAGTTACTAATGATCTCTTAGTAACTAATTCCAATGACCTTTTCTCAATCCTCATTCTCTTCAACCTCTCTGCAGCCTTTGACATTGTTGATCACAATCCTCCTTGATATTATCTTTCCCTAGATTTTTCAGGACTTTCACTGTCTCCTGGTTTTCTTCCTTCCTATCTGACCACTCCTTGGCTAATCCTCCTCAAGATCCCTGTCCAGATAAATGATCCTCAGGATTCTATCCTGAGCCTTTATCTCTTCTCCCTCTAGACCACTTCACTTGGTGATCTCATCAGCATCGTGGCTTTAATTACCAACTCCATATTGATGATTTTCAAATCAGCTTTTCCTGCCCCAATCTCTCTGGGGACCTCTAATTTCACAACTTCAATTGCCTTTCAGACATCTCAAACTGGATGTCCTATAGACATATTAAACTCTATGTTCAAGACAGAACTCATCATCCTCCCACCATACCTTCCCCACTACTATTTTCCCTATTATTATAGCAGGACACCACCATCCTCCCAGTCCCTCAAACTTGCAACCTAGATTTGTCACTATCTTTGACCACTACCCCATGTCCAAGCTATTGCCAAGGAATGTCGATTTCACCTTTACACCATCTCTCAAATATGCCCCCTTTTCTTTTGGGGTGATGAAGGGAAATAATGGAATTTTATTTAGTAATTTATTTTCCCTCAATTACATGTAAAAACTATTTCTAACACATAAAGTTACAAATTCTCTTCCTGAACCCCACCCCTTCATTGAGAAGGCAAGTAATTTGATATAGGTTCTCCATGTGCAGTCATTATTCCCCCTCTTCTTCTCTGACATTGTCACCCTTCTGGGGCAGAGCGTCTCAGCTTGATTACTGCGGTAGCCTGCTAATAGGTCAACCTGCCTCAAGTCTCTTCTCAATCTAATACATTCTCCATTCAGTGATTAAAGTGATTTTCTTAAAGCAGAGATCTAATTATCACACACACACACAAACACACACACTTTCCTATTGCCTCCAAGAGCAAATGTGAATCTCCAGTTTCAATAGCATTCAAAGTCTTTCATAACCTGCTCCTTCCTATCTTTCCAGTCTTCTGGTAAAGAATAACCCTTACTCCCTACCTTGTACTCTTCAATCCAGAGACACTGGCCTCCTGGTTGTTCCAGGACATTTTCTCTCAGTGTCCCCAATGCTTGGAATGCTCTCTCTCCTCTTGGTTTCCTTTAAGTCTCAGCTAAAATTCTATTTTCAATAGGAAGACTTCTCTTAAGTAACTCTATCTTAATTCCAATGTTTTCCCTCTTGTAATTATTTCATTTATCCTCTAGAGATCTTGCTTTGTATAGAATTGTTTACATACAGTCTCTTCCATTAGATTACAAGGTTTGTGTGGAACTTTTGTCTCTTTTTGTATCTCCAGTGCACAGTGACTGGCACATGGTAGGTGAGATTTAATACATGTTAATTCAAGTTAACTGATTGATCATCTGTTCCTAATTCAAGAAAAAAAATGCACTATTCTGAAGTCCTTAATTTTTTTTCCTTATCAAAGACCTAATCTGATTCTAGAGTTAGGAAATAGTCTAATCCAGGGAATCATCTCTATAAAAGATAAAGAAATTTTTGTCTTGTTACTGTGGTCAGATTAGGAATAGAAATGAGAGAAGTATCTATTGCTCATACTTTAAATAGTAATAAAAATAATGTTCTTTTGTTAACAAAAGGAGGTATCCATTAACTTTGTTCTGAACTCAATATTTGGAGGTAGACTTTTGGTGACATCCACTCTCTCTGTCTTTGTCTCTGTCTCTGTCCTCTCTCTGTCTCTCTCTTCTCTTTTTCTTTCTCTGTTTCTCTGTCTACCTCTTTTCTATTTCTCTGTCTCTGTTTCTGTCTCTATCTCTCTCTCTCTCTCTCTCTGTCTCTCCTCTATCTCTCTGTTATCTCTCTCCTCTCTTTTCTGTCTCTATCTCTGCCTCTTTCTCTCTCTCTCTGTTTCTATATGTCCATTTCTCTCCTTCCTCTCATTTCTCTCTCTCTCTTCAGCTTTCTCTTTTTCTCTGTTTCTCTACCTCTCTTTCTTTCTGTCTATGTGTGTCTCTGAAGCAAAGTAAGGCTTTGGACTGCTTCTGTTTAACTAAATAGAGAAAAGGAATTTTTCGGTCCTTGTATTGTTATTGTTATTATTTCAAATAATTGCCTAGTCTTGCTGAATCCTCATTTTACTTCATATAAACTGACAATTTAGAGAAAGGTCAAGTCTACCATTAAGAGCTATTTCTGTATATATTCATGTAACAGACTCAATAAGAGGATTTATAAACATGTCATATATGCAAGCATCTTATATGCTTCACATTGTAAACCTAAGTTATATGAAGCTTTTTTAAGTATATGTAGTCTTATTCTATATTTAGATGTACAGTACCAATTGTGGGTATAAAGACCGTCTAGACAAAGAACTGGCAAAGTCTGCAAAAATTCATCACTGTAAAAATAAGACTCAAGTTCCTGTTATTTGGAGAGAGGCTTATACCAACTTCCTGCCAAACAGTGAAGTCTAGAGCTAAGTTCCTTTGGTCATTAAGATCTAAAGTCAGATTCCTCTCGAGGCTGAAGCTTGAATCAAGCTCCAGATGGGCTTTGAGGACAGATTCCTCTAATACTCAGGTGAGGATAGACTGAAATATTCAAAGGGAAAGTTATTGGTACCTCCAGATTGGCCTGAACAGTCTCTGAAATGGCTCTGACCCAAAAAAAAATTAAAATTAAAATTAAATAAAGCTAACATCACAGGAAAAGACTCTACAGAATGTTGTTAAATATGCTCAGAGATGGGCCTTTATCTTTAAAAGATCAAAACAAAAAAGCACCTTGCCAGTTTTATTCTGAGTAGTTAGACCTTGAATAGAAAATATGCTCACATAAAGTAGAAATCAGATACCCTTAAACATGACTGAAAAATGACTGGAATATGCACCTATTCTACTGTGCATCAAAAAAAAATACATGAGGCATCAGTTCTTAAGGGACAAAAATAGTTTTCTATAAGTCAGTTATAGAATCATAATTCACAAGAAAAATGGGCACAAGTCAAGGCTCAATGGGGTTTTTTTACTTTATTATTTATTATAGAAGAAATGTTTTGTTGCTGTTTCTTCTCTAAATTTTTATTCTAATATAGTTAATGCAGAAAACTAGTATATAGTGTAAAGAATAAGTTCTATAAGTTTCTTCAAGATTTATGGGTTTTTCTTTGTTTTTTAATATATATTATTATTATAATAATATCTAACATATTTAATATATATTATAAAACATTTTAAATGACAAAGGGAATGGGTTTCATCTACTGTAGAAATGATAATTGGAAATTTGTGGGCAAACTGAATCAGCATCAAAGGCTTAATGTTTTCAGAAGTATCTTTTAATCTTAAATATCAGTGTACTCAATATATTTTTGGTTGTGTGAACAAGGGAATGCCAATCAAAAAAGGTATTCATTTTCATTCTGTGTATGATTCGTATTGAAATCTATTTAATTAAAAGGTTTTCAATTCCTAAGTAGAATTAAAGTCAGGTTTAAAGTTTGTTTTTGTTTTGTTCCCCCCCTTCTCCTCCTCCTCCTCCTCCTCCTCCTCCTCCTCCTCCTCCTCCTCCTTCTTCTCCTCCTCCTCCTCCTCCTCCTCCTTCTCCTCCTCCTCCTCCTTCTTCTTCTTCTTCTTCTTCTTCTTCTTCTTCTTCTTCTTCCCTCCACTTTCCTCCACTGGAGAAAAACCTCTAAGGCAGCTTCTAGCCTCTGATAATACTTAAGAAGGTCTTTCTGAAAATAATGTATTTATAAACTTTTCCTTCTCTTCAACTAGGAGAAGGCTTATCTTTTTAAATCTTAGGAAAAGTAAAGCAAAAATGACCATTATCATTGCTATTATTTAACACAGACCTAGAAATGCTAGGTTGTAGCAAGAAAGAAAAGAAAGAAATCAAAGGAAGAGGAAACAAAATTGCTGTATTTTGCAGATGCTATAATAATTTACTTAGAAAAACTCTAAAAGGGGGGCGGCTAGGTGGTGCAGTGGATAAAGCACCGGCCCTGGAGTCAGGAATACCTGGGTTCAAATCGGGTCTCAGACACTTAATAATTACCTAGCTGTGTGGCCTTGGGCAAGACACTTAACCCCGTCTGCCTTGCAAAAAAACCTAAAAAAAAACACCTAAGAAAAAAAAAAAGAAAAACCCTAAAAGGTCAATCAAAAATTCATTGAAGCAATAAATTCAGCAAAGTTGCAGGACATGAAAGAAATTCATAGAAATGATCAATATTCCTTTACATTACCCCAAAAAACTATTAAGAAGAGCTAGAAAGAGAAATTTTATTCAAAATAATTTTTAAAATTATAAAATATTTGTTTATCAAGTTACCTAGGAATCATATGAATTCAACCATTTTCTAAATGAAAATGTTTTATTTTTTCCTAATTGCATGTAAAGATAGTTTTCAATATTTATTTTTATAAAATTTTGAGTTCCAAATTTTTCTCCCTCCCTCCCCTTTTTCCCTTTTCAAAATAAGAAGCAATCTGATATAGACTATACATGTGCAATCATATTAACATATATGAATTCAACTATTAAATACTTTTTTACAGAAATAAGACAGATCTAAATACTTTGAAAAATTATTGTTTGTGGATAAATCAAACCAACATAAATAATTAATTTTTTAGCAATGTGCCAATTTAACTACCAAAGAATTATTTTATGAATTTGGGGGGGGGGGAACAAAATTCATACAGTGAATCAAAGAGGATGTTAAAAAAAGTTAAGAAGGGAAATTTTTTTAAAAGCAAATCTCAAATGATACTACAAAGCAGTGATCATGGTGGGCTATAGAGTGGAAATAGTATTGATTAAAAATCAGGGTCTTCAATAAGTAGACCACATTAGGTACACAACATACAGAATAAAACAATTACAGTAGCAAAAGTTCTGATTAACCCAACTTCCATTGCTCACCATTGAGAAAAATTGCTAGAAAAGATGGAAAGCAGTTTGTCAAAAATTAGGTCCTAACAAATGTGTCACATTTCCAATTTGTTATATGAATAACTGTATTAATCTCTAAATAAATACATGATCTAGCCACCAAAGATGACATCATAGAGGAACAAGGAAGAATTTGTTTTTGGATTCATGAAAAAATACTGATAGAAAGGATCAAAAAAAGATAAAATGGATAATTTTGATTAAACAAAATGTAAAATACTTTGCACAAATCTAAAGCATTAAAATTCAAAGAGAAACTAGTAATTAGGGAAAATATTTGCAAGTTTCTCTGATAAAGCTATACAGAATTTCTTGATCTTAATCACTGACAACTGACAACTTAGTCAACTTAAATACTCAACAATAAAGAGAATGACTTGATTCCAATCATAAGACTAAAAGTCCTGACCTAATTTATTAATGGTCAAAGGACATAAACAGTTCTTTTTAAGGAAAAAATTCAAAGTATAAATAGTCATATGAAAAAAATTCTCTAAATCATCAATAATTAAAGAAACATAAATTAAAGTAACTGAAATTCTATTTCCCACCCATCAGATTATCAGATTGTCAAAGATGGCAAAAGAGAAAAAAATGACAAATGCTGGCAGAATTAGGGAAGGTCACATTAGCAAACTATTGATGGAGCTACCAAATGGTTGGGTCATTCTCAAAAGCAATTTAGAACATTATCTAAAAAGTTATTAAAGTTTACATAACCTTTGGCTCATCTATCCCACTGCTAGGCTTAAATTTCAATGACATCAAAGAAGAGGAAAAGAAGAAGCTAACTAGTGATAGATGATAGATAGACAAACACTCATAGAGATATCAGTTATATACAAAATTTTAGTTTTATATATGTGTATATGCATAATTTGTATACAAATGTAATTATAGTGATGTTTTAACCTACAAACTAAGGTGGTGCCTTTCTTTTCAAAATGAATAAACAAATTAAACAATTAGTAGACACAGTGGATAGGGTGCTTGGCCTGGAATCAGAAAGCTCTGATTTCAAATTCAACCTCAGATATATGGGTAAGTAACTTAATCTCTGCCTCAGTTTTCTCAGCTGTAAAATGAGGATAATAATGACACCTAACTCCAAGGGTTGTTGTGAGGAACAAATGAAATAATAAGCAGTGTGCTTGGTGCAGAGTAATAAGTGCTTGAAACCTTCTCTAATGATATATGCATATGATAATATTTTGCCATAAGAAATGACAAAATTGGGGCAGCTAGGTGGCATAGTAGATAAAGCACCAGCCTTGGAGTCAGGAGTATCTGGGTTCAAATGTGGTCTCAGGTACTTAATAATTACCTAGCTGTGTGGCCTTGGGCAAGCCACTTAACCCCATTTGCCTTGCAAAAACCTAAAAAAAAAAAAAGAAAAAATGGACAGTTTCAAAGGAAACTGTTACAGAGTGAAAAGTGAACAGAACTAGGAAAAAAATGTATACAATGACAACTTTATTGATGAAATCTTATAATTCTAATCAAATTGATTAGAAACAAGTCCAGAAGACTAAGGATAAAATACTCCTCTCATCACTGACCATAGATGCGATAATGTTAAAAGACAGAATGAAATTTTTAAAAATTATATATGGTTATATTGGGAATTTGTTTTGCTAAACTATATATATTTGGAGGGTAGAAGAGTGGCAAAAGAAAAGATTGGGAGGGATTGTAAAATAAATAATTTAAATGAAAATTAAAATTAAAAAAGAAAATAGTCCACATAAAAAGAGGTACTTAGAAAAAAGATTAAAAATGCAAAATATTTTTTAAAATAAAGCAATACTTCATCTTTGAGGGAAGAAATTAAATTTTCCTGGCAAGTTTCTTTAAATGATTTGACAGAATATAATTGTCTAGTAAGTTAGAAGCAAAGTTATCTAAAAAGAATTAGAAAGAAAAAATTAAAATAGACCAAGCAGTTGCTAGTTAAGCAATAAACCAAATGGGAAAATAATTATATGGCAAAAAGACAAAGTGTTGAGAGACTCAAAAGTTTCAGGTGTAATCAATTACTAAATAGTAAAGTTACAATATGGATTTGATTGTTTTCAAGCAGTATGTCATCTAAAGTAGATGGCATGGGTTATATATTTTATGCATAGCAAAACTATTCTAATTTGCAGAGGAGAGATTCAGTTGAGAAAAATTAGAAAAAATAGAACTACAGTGCAATTTGAGCATGAAACATGATTGAAAAATTGAGAGGCACAAAATTAAGAAATCAAGAATATTCCAAATGGTATAGAATGAGAGGAGGTAGAAAACAGAAGGAAATGTGTAGCATATTCAAATAAAGACTATATGTGAATAAGAAGGAAGTGGATTACTTGGTGTTTTAGAAAGAATGGGCAGAAAGAAGGAATTGAAACATAAGGAATGAAGGTAAGCATTCTAAATGTAAAGTGGGGGAGATTTTACAACTAAAAAGCTCTTCCCCATTGGGAAGATGGAGACCCAAAAATGGGTTTAACCTGGGGGGAAGGGAAAGGGGAGCTGGCCCACAGGAAGACTAGCCTATCTGAGGGAGTGTTATATTGACATGGGTAACTTCAGATCAGAGCTCCTAGAAGGAACAGGCACAGACCTCAATGGAAATTTTAATAATGAAATCCTAAATAACAAGTAGAAGAAAAAAAATCAGAGAATAATTAGGTTAAAGATAACTATCATGATGAAATAATATACATAAATATATGAGACAAAGAAAAAAGCAGAGAAATAATTATTCTTAAAATTATAAATTAGGCTGAGGCAGAGTAAGATGGTCACCAAAAACAACTTTAAAATGTGAGAGAGGCATGCAGCCCAGTACAGACTTGGCCAGTACAGACCCAGCCCCAGCAAACCCTTAAGTTTGGCGCTACTGAATCAGCAACTGCAGCAGCTGCTTTAAAACTTTCGGGTCACAGACAGTAAAGGTATTGACCAACTGGTCAGAAAGAAATTATAAGGGTCTCTGCTAGTACTAAGGCAGGACTCTGTTGCTTTGCATATATTTGGATCTTGGCTGCAGTCCTGGTTGGCAATCCCAAGGTGAAGAGGAGTCTTAGCACACCAGAACTGAGGTAGCATGAGAGTGGGGTCCCTACTCACTCTTTACAAAGAGTGTTTGTGGGCACATATAGACCAGAGGACAGGTCAGGAAAGTAGTTAACACCTCTCATTAGATCATAACACCTAGGCAGATCTGAAAACTTACAGATCTCTAGAAGTATCTCTAAAAAGAACTGCACAAAACCTCTAAAGTTTGGGACAGTGCACCCTTGATCCTTGAAGCAGATCCCTATTTAGCAAAGAGTTAAAATTAAGTAATAGATTAGGGAAATGAGCAAACAACAGAAAAAACATTTGACCAAAGTTATCATGGTTACAAGAAGATCAAAACACAGTCAAAAATAGATAATAAAATCATCGTTGCTACACTCAAAAACTTTAAGAAAATGAAGAATTGTTCTCAGGCCATGGAAGAGTTCACAAGGATTTTGAAAATCAAGTAAGAGAGGAACAGGAATAATTGGGAGGAGAAAGGAGAGAAAGGCAAGAAAATCATGGAAAACAAGTCAACAGCTTAGAAAAGGAAAGGAAAAAATACTAAAGAAAATAACACCTTAAAAAGCAGGCCAAATGGTAAAAAGAAGTACAAAAAAGTGAAAGAGAAGAAGAATGTCTTCAAATGTAGAATGGGTCAAATAAAAAGGAGATCTAAAATCTCACTGAAGAAAATACTTCCTTAAAAATTAAAACTGATTTAAAAGAATGATGCAAAAACCATTCATATCCAGAAAAGGAACTATGGAGTTTAAATGCAGACCAAAACTTTCTATCTCCAATTTTTAAAATCTGTCATATATATATACATATATATATATATATATATATATAATATTATGATTTTTTCCTCTCTAATACAGTTTTCCCCATTTCTATTTGACTCTTCTTATATAACATGATAAATATGGATTTATGCTTAGTATAGTTATATATATCTAACCAATATTAGATTACTTTTTCTTAGTGGGAGAGGAGAGGGAAAGGAGAAAGGGAGAAAACTGAAACTCAAAAACTTGCAAAAAATGATTGTTGAATACTACCATTGCATGTAGTTGGAAAAATAAATAAATAAAATATTTTTAAAAAATAAAATTAAGCAAAGGGAAGCTGATGACTTTGAGAGAAATTAAGAAACAAAACAAAACCAAAAGAATGAAAAAAATGGAAGACAATCTGAAATATCTCATTGGAAAAACAACTGCCCTGGAAAATAGATAAAGGAGAGAGAATTTTAAAATTGGTTACCTGAAAGTCATGATCAAAAGAAGAGCCTTGACATTATCTTTCAAGAAATTATACAGGAAAACTACCCTGATATTCTAGAAGCAGAGGGGGGAAATATAGATCAAAAGAATCCACCAATCATCTCCTGAAAGAAATCTCAAAATGAAAACTCCCAGGGATATTATAACCAAATTTCAAAGCTTCTAGATCAAGGAGAATATATTGCAAGCAGCAAGAAGCAATTAAAGTATCTTGGAACCACAGTCAAGACAACTCAAGATTTAGCAGCTTCTGAATTCAAGGATCAGAGGACATGGAATGTGGTATTCTAAAAGGAATTATAATCAAGAATCAACCACCCCCAAAAAAGCTAAGCACACTCTTTCAGAGGAAAAGATGGACATTCAATGAAATAGGGGACTTTTGAAGTTTCCTGATGGAAAGACCAGAAGTGAACAGAAAATATGGTCTTCAAATGCAAGATTCAAGTGAAGCATTAAAAAAGGTAACAGGAAAGGAAAATCATAAGGGACTTAAAAAGGTTACATTATTTACATTCCTACATGGGAAGATGATGTTGATAAGACATAAGAATTTTCTCATTATTAGGGCAGTTAGAAGGAGCATTATATAGAAAAAGAACACAGGAGTGAGTTGAAAATGAAGACATGATATCTAAAAAAATAACATAAAGGGATGAGAGAAAGGGAGAAAGGGAAAGGGAGAGGTAGCATGGGTTAAATTATCTTACATGAAAAGGCAAGAAAAAGTTTTTACATTGAAGGGGGAAAGGAGGACATGAAAGTGAGACTGAACTTTACTCTGATCAGAATTATTTCAAAGAGGGAATAGCATACAGACTTAATTGGGTATAGAAATCTATCTAACCCTACAATAAAGTAGAAGAGGGAGGGGAAAAGAGAAGGGGTGGGGGCAATGTAATGGAAAGGATGGCAGATTGGGGGAGGGTAAAAGGAAAGGAAAAAAAAAAGAAATAGGATGGAAGGAAATAACAAAGGTAACTGTGAAAAAATTTTGAAGCAAGTTTCTTATAAAGACCCCATTTCTCAAAATATATTGAATTGAGTCATATTTATAAAAATAAGAGCCATCCGATCAAAAGATATGAACAATTTTCAGCTGAATTAAAATGATAGTCTTATAAAAAAATGCTCTAACTCACTATTTATTGGAGAAATGCAAACCAAACTAATTCTGAACTATTACCACACACATATCTCTTAGATGGGCTAGTAGGTCAGAAAAGAAATATAGCAAATGTTGAAGGGGATATGGGAAAAAATGAAACATTAATGCATTGCTGGTGGAGTTATGAGCTGATTTAGTCATTCTATACGGCAACTTGGAATTGTGCCCAAAGGGCTATGAAACCAAATATATCTTTAGACTCAGTAATATCACTACTTAGGTCTATATTCCAAAAGAGATTTAAAAAAAACAGAAAGGAAAAGGATTTAAATGTATAGAAATATTTATAGCATCTCTTTTCTAGTGGTAAAGAATTGGAAATTGAGAAAACACCAATCAATTGGGGAATGACTGAACAAATTGTATATGATTGTGATGGAACACTATTGTGCTATAAGAAATAATCAGCAGGATCCTTTCAGAAAAACTTGAAAAGACTTACTGAGGGTAGCTAGGTGGCACAGTGAACAGAACACTGGCCCTAGAGTCAGGAGGACCTGAGTTCAAAATCAACCTCAGACACTTAATTGCCTAGCTATATGACCTTGGGCAAGTCACTTAACTCCATTGCCTTAAATAAATAAAATTTAGGGAAAAAAAAGATTTACTGAGCTAATGAAAAGTGAAATGTACTATGTACAAAGCAGCAGAAGTATTGTAAGATGATCAACTATGAAGGATTTTACTTTTCTCAGTAATATACAATGATCCAAAACAACTTTGAAGGACTTAAGTTGAAAAATGCTATCCAATCCCAGAGAAAGAACTGATTGTGTCTGAATACAGAATAAAATCTACTTTTTTAACTTTGTTTTTCTTGAGGTTTTTTTGTCTATTTTCTTTCACAACATGACTATTATGGAACTGTTTTGTATGACCGTACATGACATATACATGTATAACCTATATGGAATTGCTTGTCTTTTTAATAAGTAGAGGGAGGAAGAGAAGAAGAGAAGAGAATTTGGAACTCAAAGTATTAAACATGAATGTTGAAAATTGTTTTTGCATGTAACTGAGGAAAATGAAATATTAAATAAATTTTTAAAAATAGAAGTTAACTAAATAAGAAAAAATATTATTGAACTGAATATGCACTTAAAAATTAGAAATCTAACAAAATTCCAAGATAAGCAAAAGGAAGAGATCTTAAAAATTTGAGGGAAAAAGTTATTAAAAAGTTATGTAATTGATAAAACTAAAAGCCAAAAAAAAATCTAATAGATTCATAGTCCATTTGATTAAAGAGAGAAGAAAATTAAACCAAATAAAAAATAAATAGAATGAAAACATAAAGCATGCCATTGCATAGTTATATGCCAATGAAGCTAAGAACAAAAAAGAAATAAATTACTTTGAAAAATATTAAATATTGAAATAGAATATAAAGATCTTAAATCATTCAATCCAAAGAAAGGAAATAGAACTAACCATAAAGAAATTTCCAAAGGAAAACAACCCTCATCCTGATAGATTTATGGGATAAATATATTAACATTTTAAAGAAGAATTCATTCTGATGCTACATAAATAATTCACAAAAATTGTAAAAGAAAGAACTCTGCCAACCTCTTTTTTTTATGGAATAGAGTCCTAATATCTAATTCATGAAGGAATAAATCAAGCAAAGAATTTTAAACCAACATCATTAGTAAATTAATTAGTAATTAATAAAAAATTAATTTAATTAATTAATCAAAAACTTATATACTATTATATTTTATGTTAATATATGAAATTATATCATATTAATAATAAATTAATAATTTAATTTAGATAAAATTAATTCAAAAGATTTAAATAAAATCACAGCAAAAGGACTACAGCAAAAACTCATTTACTGACAGTTGTATTTATACAAGTAATACAAAGATGAATCAATATTAGAAGAATAATCATATTTCAAAACAAAACATCCTAAGTTACATGATTATCTCAATCATACAGAAAACCTTTGACCAAATCTACTCTCATTTGTATTTTTTAAAGCATAGACATGAGATCTTTTTGCAATTATTAAGTATCTTTCTAAATAGATTTTGCAAGGAAATGCTAGAAGTTGTCCGAGTAAATACATTATAGCAAAAATGCTGAGACATCCAATATCATTTGATATATTTCTAGAGCTGCAAGCAAAAAGACAAGACAAAAATCAAAGCCATAAATATTTGCAAAGAAGAGCCAAAGTTATATCTTATTGGCTGATGCCATGGAATTGAAGAATCCAAGGAATTCAAGCAAAGAAACTGAATGAGATAATAGATTCAATAAACTTACAGCTACAAAATAAACTCATAAAACAAATCAACATTCCTTCCTTTAAATAAGATCAGTGTTCCAGCTGAAGTAAGGATAGATTAAGTGGGCAGGATTGATTTGAGGCATGAAGACCAACCACTAACATATTCCATCAGACTAGGGGTAAAATGGTGAGAAGTATCTATGTGAATAAAGAGAAGAGGATATGAGCTTAAATGAGAGAAGTTATGAAGGTAGAATGATAAGATTTGGCAGTAGATGAGATCATTGGGATAATTGAGAATGAAAAGTCAAGAATGATATAAGGTATCCTTGACAATAATAAGAAAGTTCAGAAAGTAGGGTGGGTTTGGGGAAAAAGATAATGAATTTATTTGGAACATATTGACTTTAAAATGTCCAGGCTCTATCCATTTTGAGAAGTCCAGTAGGCAGTTGATGATAAGATTGGAAGTCAGGAAAAGTATTAAGTTGAATGAGTAGATTTAAGAATTATCTACAATTGAACTCATTGGAGTTGATGAGATCAGGAAGGGAGATAGCACAGAGAAAGAGAATACCCAGTAGAGAACCTTGGAGGATACCCATAAACATGATCTGTATAAAGATCCAATAAAGAAAAATGAAAAGGAATTATCAGGCAGATAAGAGAAGAATCAAAAGTAAGAAGAAAAACATTCAAGTTTTTCAATATTTAAGTATTTAATAGAAGAAGGTGATTACTTCAAAGATTACAGAGAGGTCAAGAATGATGAGAACAAAGAAAAAGTCATTCAGTTTTGCAATTAAGAGCTCCTTCATAACTTTGGAAAGAGGAGTTTCAGTCAAGAAGTTGAAAGTCATATTTTAGAATTTGGAAGCTGTGTTGATTAGGATATTAAATCAATTAGGGATGTATAAAAGGATCATCTTGACCCCATTGAATGCCCCCATTAAGATTTAGTAATTTGTAGTGGACCTGGTCAGCACGGTTTCAACAACACATGAATAGGATAGAGGGCAGAAATATGATGGAATAATCCAAAATTGAGATTTGGTAAGACAAGTTTAGCATAAAGAGGTCAAGGGATTTGAATATATAGGGTTAGAAATACACTAATCATTGAGGTAGAGAACCAGTGTTGGAGAGAAGTCAATGATATTATATCATTGCTAGGGAGCATTTAAGTATAAAGTAATTTCCTCTATCTTTCTTGGCCTGTAAATTTTTATGTTTGTCTGAGAACATGATTGCAATAATTGCTTTTTTTAAAAAATCACTTAATTTTAGTAATTTTGTTCTAGGTCTTCATTTCATTCTGTATGACTCTTCATTTTGAATGAATTTCTTATTTAGTGAGTATTCTCTGGTTCATTCTCTAAGAACCTGACCAACTACTGAGGAAGTCAAATAATTAGATCTTGAAGGCCCTTTCCTCAAGGTCCAATCTCATAGTAGGTGTAGATGCTGAAATCTATGAGACTTAAGAGGACCACTTCACAGTGTGTCTGGAAGAACCTGGACAGAGAAGAGGTGGTAATTCAGAAAAAGTCAAATATCCAGTGTTCGTCTAGGTCATGCCAATATAATAAAAATGACAATACTACCAAAGTTAATTTATATATTTACCAGAAGGATACTTTTTTAGACAAAATTAAAACAAAAATTTTTAGAAGAAAATAAAGAACTGTAGAATCAAAGAAATAATTGGGGGGGAAGGGCTAAAGGGGAAATAATACTTCCAGGTATCAAGCTACATTATTAATTAGTAATCATCAAAGCTATTTGATACTGGTTACAAAATAGAGATGTAGATCAATGGAACAGCTTAGCCAAGGGGGAAATCAGTAATTATGGAACCAGATAATTCAGTATTCAATAAAAGCAAATATATAAATCATATAGGAAAGAATTCTGTTGGTAGTAACTTTGACTAACAACTTAAATCATATTCCACAATAAACTTAAAGATATGTTCTGAACTTATAAATAATTCTGAACTTAAAAGTCATATCATCAAAAAAATTAGAAGAGAAATAGCTCATGTACTTTTTATAGCTGAGTAGGAAATTCATAACTGAACAAGATATAGAGTTAAATATAAAAGATAAAATAGATTATTCTGATTTCATACAATTGAAAGGCTTTTGACTGAACTCAATACATCTATGCTATGATTTAAAAAAGGAAAATGTTTCTGTACAAAATACTCTGCTAAATTTGACATCCAAACTGTATGGACAAATAATGTAAATAGATTACCAAAGGCTACATCCTAGCAGATTGTTTGTCAAAGAAGATGAACAAACAGTTTCTCAAAAGAATCACAACTATTATCAGCTATATATATGGAAGAGCATTCTAAATCAATAAGAGAAATAGAAAAGTCAAATAACCTTGAGATTTTGCCTCATCCAGAAAATTGGAAGATAACAAAAGATAGGAATAGCCAATGTCAAATAGTCAGTAGTCAAAGAGAGAATTGGTGGAATTCTGAATTGATCCTACTAATCTGGAAAGCAATTTGGAATTATGCAAATAGAGTGAATCAACTATCCCTAGTCTTTCATGTTATGATTCCAATTTTAGACTTCCCAAGGAAGTAAATGATAAATAGAGACACTTAGGGTTGGCATGTTGGATAGAGCACCAACCCTGGAATCAGGAGATCCTGAGTTCAAATCCAGCCTCAGACACTTGATAATTACCATCTGTGTGACCTTGGGCAAATCACTTAACCCTATTGTCTCATCAAAAAAAATGAACTCTATATGTATTAAAATTTTTGTAGTAGCATTTTTTGTGGTAATATGACATGGAAAAAAATAGAATTCTGTCACCTAGGCAATGACTGAACAAATTATAGTAGATGAATGTAATAGAATAATTCTGCATCCTCAAAAATTAATATGACAAATTTAAAGAAGCAAGGAAAGATGTATATGAACTGATGCAAAATTAAGTGTGGAGAGCTAGGAAAACAATAGATACAATGATCACCACACTGCAATTGAAAAAGAAAAACCACAAAGCACTAAAACTGAATATTCCAAAGACGTAACATTCAAAGTTGACCCCAAAGGAAACATAAAAAGATTCACCCTGAACCTTTGCAGAAGTGAGGGTTCCATGAGTGTGGAATATTAAATAAAAAGTTAGGTTTTTTTTGATATGCTGATTATTTTTCTTTCAGAAATTTGTCTTCTTATCCCTTTTTTCCTCTGAGAGGGAAAGAAGTAGAGAGAAATTGAGGTAATGCTAAAAAAGCAAATATCAATGTTTATCAAAATGCAAAATATTTAATCAGTAAAAAGAAAAATGAAGACATGTAACAGAATCAGTCTGTGCTAATCATAGTCTACAACCTAGAAACAAAAAAGATTAAAAGAAATTAAAACTAGCATAGATATTAAGCTAAAATGGAATTTTAAAAACTATATAGAAATTTTTTCTTACCTGACAACTTAAAAGAGTCACATTGTATATACAGCAGGCATTAACTGATTTGAAGGCTAGTGAAATTACTATTTATTAAGTACCTACTAAGTGTCAGATCTTATATTAAGCACTTTTCAAATATTATCTCACTTGACCCTTGTAATAGCTCTGAAAGTTAGGTGCTATATTTTTTTTACAAATTTTACATTTTACAGATTTTTACAGATTTTTTTTTTTTTACATTTATAGATAAAGAGCTGAGGCAAATAGAGGCTAAATGACTTGTCCAAGATCGCACACACAAAAAAAGTATCTAAGGTTGGATTTGGACTTGGGTTTTCCTGGCTCAACATTCTATCTACCTGCTGTTGAATGTCATGAGATCTATTCATTTTATAGGCATTTTTTGATCTGTCAGGGTTCCTTGGGAAGTCTCATTGTCAATGAGAAACCTTGTGAAATCTTGCCAGACCCTCTGAATTTTCCTACCCTAATAAGATCTGAAACCTTTCTCAGGGGTATATAGATGAAAGCCTTGTAAATTCTGTCCTGGGACTAGAGTTCTATATTCACAATATACTCACAAATTGAGAGAGAATGGCTTAAAAGTTTGCTTGCATGGGATAGAAATTATCTATGTGAAATTTTGTGAATACTGGTGATTATGAAATCTAACTGGATAGATTCCAACTCAATTGGAGTATATTAGTGTTGACGCTCTAAGTCAATTTTGGATCTCCAAACTAAAGTTTAAAAGAAATCCCTTTTATTCTAGGTTTTGATATACCGTGCATTAAACTATTCAGGCTAACTATAGTCCATATCTTTCTAGTTTTTCAGTAACTCATTAAAATGTTCATTTTATGTGTAAAACCCAAGAATTAAATTTTTTCTTCCTTTCTAATGATTAATATTTGCATCAGCATGTATTAAGTTGGTTTTTGGAAAGGTCTTGCATATTCTTAAATATCAGTTTAGCGAATTGCTATTTATTATGAATATCCTTTAACTTGAGAAATAGTTGTATTTTGCTTTTAAGTTGTAAGCAGTAGAACTTGCTATGTGAAGTGGAACATGCTCAGATTTGCTCTGAGTTTGAGTCCATAGATAACTGTTTCAATTACTGTTAAACTGCTTAACGTTGTCTAACCACTGAAGGGAAAATACTGAAGTGACTCAAAGTCTATATGATCTAATATTACTAATATGGGTGTAGATGACTGGAAGAGTTGGGAAGACAGCTTCATGAAAGACAATGGAACAATTTTGAATTTATTTTCCCACTGTACTATTTCCTTTCTGAACAGAAAAATTTTTCTCTTGGTAGATGGTGAGCCTGGCTATGAGACCCTTTACATAATGTGGAACTCTGATACATAATTAGCTGTTCCAAAAAGTATTTATGACTTACCTAAAATCAAACAGAGCTGATGGGACTTTGTACAACCATATCCCTCCTTTTATAGCAAAATTTTTTTCCATTACAGGAGAATTGTAAAGGTTTTATTATTTTTTTTTACTATTATAATCACTTGGTATCATTATATCTAATATAATGGATTTGATGTCTATAATTCTGAATTTTTTGCTATTATTTGTTTCAGACCTTTAGCCTAGGTGATAAATTTTTAGATTTGCCATCTCTTTGTTAGTTTAATACTTCTCTTTTCACATGTAAGTTTCTGTCCTGATATTCTCATATTCTTTGTCTAAATAAACAATTCTAATTCTTAATTGAGTGCTAGAAATTACTTTTGAAATAGGCAATAAGATCAGGCTATTTGGGAGCAGCTAGGTGGTGCCATGAATAGAGCGCTAGTCCTGGAATCAGGAGGACCTGAGTTCAAATTTGAACTCAGACAATTAACAGGTACCTAGCTGTGTGACTTTGGGTAAGTACCCTAACCCCATTTCCTTGCAAAAACCAAAATAATAATAATAATAATAATGTAAAAACTCTAATCTTTGAATTAGAATTTGAATATGTTTTAGTATTTATAAATTTTCAATTTGTATTGAGTTTTCTCATCTAGAACTGCATAATTACTTTAAAGAAATATTTCAATTATATTTTATTTTCCCCTGGTTGAGGTCTTTCTCTGATAATATTAAGAGACAAGACTCATTTTATAGGTCAAGTCATCAAGGATCATTTTTAAGGTTCTTCCTCTCATCTATAGACAATGTTGTCCATATCCTACAGACTTTGAACAAAATAGAAAGAGCAAATGGGTATGTAAAAATTTAAGCCCTCAAACCTTCAGATGGGTTATAGGTACACTGTTAGGATTATAAGATTAATACCATTAGATTTACAATATAAAATAATTACTATAAATAAGGCCAATATGACTGGGTTTTGTCAGGCCTTGCTAAATTATGTTGTCTTATCACTATCAGGTTTGAGTAGGAACCTCTATGATCTGGAAAAATAGAACAGACCATTCCAGAGTTAGCAGACTAAGCTAAGCAATTTGTAAACAATGGTCTGGAACAGACTGCCCTAACATAGAATTTCTAAGGGAAAATATTTTCCAGAAGCAAACAGCTTCATCATATAGATGGCTAAGATGATGGAACAAGAAACATACCTTGAGCTTTTTTGTCCTCCTAATGATGGAGTTACAGTTATTTGCCAAGGATAGCTAAGTGATGAAGTGGATAGAGCACCAGGATCTGAAGATCTGAAGTTGGGAAGATCTGAATTCAAATTCAGATCTTACTAACTCTGTGACTCTGGGCAATTCACTTAACCCTACTTGACTCAGTTTCTTCATCTGTAAAGTGATCCAGATAAGGAAATGATGATCCTTTCTGGTATCTTTGCCAAGAAAACCTCAATTAGAGTCACAAAGAGTCAGACACAAATGAACAACAGCAAAATTTGATGGTCTCAGTGTCTTATAGAGCTCTAACCCTATTGGAAAGGGACTTAGATGTCAGATTTAAGATAAAAACTAAATGTTTAAACCCATGTCCTCCATATTTCAACTCCTTATAAAATTATTAGTATTAATAGCTCAACTTGTAACTGAAAGCATGTCGGGAATCACAAAAATGTTGCTTTTTAAAATCCAGCTCCCTATTTCTAAATTTAAATATTTTTGCTAAATTGTTATTTGTGTTCAAAATTGTGGTATAATGAATGTGATAGAATACTATTTTTCTGGAAGAAATCAGGAGCAAGTGTATTTCAGAAAAACCTGGAGACTTAAATGAATTGTTGCCCAGTGAAATCAGCAGAAACAGGAGGTCATTGTATACTTTAACAGAAGCATTATATGATGATCAGTTATAATAGATTTAGCTCTTCTCAGCAATATAGAGATCAAAGGCAATCCTAAAAGACTTGTGATAGAAAAGAACACATTCAGAGAAAGAACTATGGAGACTGAATGCAGATCAAAATTGCATACTATTTTCACTTTAAAAAATTTTTGTATGCTTTTTCTTCCTCATGTTTTTTCCTTTTATTCTGATTGTTCCATCACAATATGACTAATATAAAAATATATTATGTATAATCTATATCAGATTATTCAGTGTCATGAGGAAGGGGGAGGGGGAGAAAACTGTGGAACATAAAATCTTATCAAAAAAATGCTGAAAATTATCTTTATGTAATTTGGGAAAAGAATTAAACAAAAAAGAGTTAATAATGTTCAAAACATTGCTCCAGAAGCTATGACAAAAGATTAGATTTTGGAAATTATTATCATCCTACATTCTTGCTAAAAGATTTTGCTCAGTCTTTCTTCTCAGATTTATTGCAGTACAACTGATCAATCTATTTTTGCTAGTGTTTAAAAGAATCATTAGGATTTTATATATTGTTCTCTACATTTTCATTTCATCCTCATCATAATCCTTTTGGAACTATGCTTCCTATTTTATTAAACAAGCAATTGGCTTGTTGAACTGTGAACCTATACAATGAGTAATCCAAATTTGATGATAGTTCTAAGGAAGTATCATTAGAGGGGGCGATTATTGAGGAGGTAACATATGTGTTTAAGGGAAACCTCTCCCCAGCAAAAGCTTAGAAATAAAAGCTGATAGCTTCAGCTGAGAAGGACAAGTTAAGTCTCAATGGTCCTCTCTTAAAGAAGGTTTCTTCTATGCTAAAGATTTCCTACACCCCACCAGGATATTCTGATAAGACTAACCTCAGAAAAAATGCATTGTTCAACTAGAACAAACCTGAGACTCCAAGGTTAACACACTCTCCTCAAAGTAACCTGATATGCTATCCCTATTATTCATCCTCCCATATTAGGAAAGTAGCTCAACAGTTTCACTACTGGCTCCTTTTGTCATTGGTAAAGTTAACTTAAGACTTCGTAAAATCCTCTATATGTATGTATCTCCCTTTGTTTGAGGCATTGTTATCTACCTGGAAACTACCTATCAGCTGATGATAATTAAACTTTTTATCTTCTTGCTTGTCTCCTGATTTATTGACCTCTAGCTCCAGTCAAAGGAAGCAAGGTGGAAGGAATTATTCTCCAGGAGAATTTTAGGACTTCTGAGTTGAGGAATTCACCAAAACAAGACAGAATTGATCTATAATCTGGATAATAACTGCTGGGCAGTTGGGGGTCACCCCCTTGTAGTTGTGGAAGTGATAGCTATTATTTACTGATTGGTGAATGCAAACAGCATGGACTACTAAAATTGGGAGATACTTGCATGGATTTTGTTTCCTTTGTGGATGATTTGGAGATGCATTCAACTGGATTAATGTTATTAGATTGCTACAGTAAGTTTATTTTATGTTGTATTATTTTAGTTCATAAGTTTATAATTTATTAATACTATAGTTAAAGTTCCTTGCATTACAACATTGAAAAAATGGTATATGGAGATGTTAATCGTATTTGAGCATGAGACCTAAAGCGATGCATATGTGGCATTAAGCAGGCTGGATCCTCTTTGATCTTATGTTATGATTAATTGTTAAATTAGAGTTATCAACTAGTAAAGACATATGTTGGAGAGACAGTGCTCTTCTGGGGACTGAATAGTTTAGTATCTAAGGGTTAATGCTCCATTTTATCAATAGTGAATTTGGTTTGGGTAACCAGAACAACAGACATTGGAAAATTAGAAATTCTAATCTAGTGTTCAGAGGCTGCTAAGTGTGACACAGTGAATAAAGTACTGGGCCAGAAGTCAGAAAGACTTGTGTTCAAAACCAGTCTCACATACTTTGGGCAAGTCACTATCGGCCAGCATCAGTTGCTTCACTTGTAAAATGAAAATAATAATAGCATCTCCCATAATTGTTGTGAGGAAAAAAATAAAATAACATTCTTAAAGCACTTAGCACAAAGACTGGCATAAAGTGGGCTTGATATAAATGTTAGCAATTATGATTATTATTATTTAGCTTTTTGCAAGACAATGGGGTTAGGTGACTTGCCCAAGATCACAAAGCTAGATAATTATTAAATGTTGAGGTCAGTTCCTCCTGACTCCAGGGCAGGCACTCTATCCATTGAGCCACCTAGCTGCCTATTATCATTATTATTATTATTATTAAACAGTAAAATTCACAAGATCTAAAAATATCTTGAGGGTAATGAAAATAAAAAATATCTCTAATAATTCAATTATGAATTTAGTGATCATTCCTTAAAAATCTGGTGTCATTCTGTAGCCAATTCAAAAGACTTTACATTTTATTTTTAAATTTTATTGATGGTTGTGATTGAGACTAACTCCAGGCAACTGCCAATGTGGCATATCTCAGTCCTAAACCTGCCAGTCCTATATATTCTAGCAGGTAAGGCACCCAGAAAAAGTCACCTAGGGAATGTGAACCTGTTCACTATATATGTAGTAATTTTTATTTAAAAAAAAAAGGTTCAGGAGGTCTTCATTTTTGTAACAAAGTAACTATAGTAATGTAACATTCCTTATTACAGGCACAAAGAGAGAGAGATCCAAACAGATTTTAAAAGATTCTATCTCATTAATGAGCATAGATTAGATTATGCCAGAGATAAAAAGGGGGAAATGTGAAGTCATTTATCTTTAAAATATTAACTTATAATACTATATAATAATCATTTATAATATAATTTACAATTCACAGTATCCTTGCTTGAAGTCCAGGGTCACAACTACACTTAATCAAAGGAAAACTAAGAACTACTCAAAGTCTTGATCAAAAGGTCTGATCAAAGACCAATTCTGCTCTTAGAAATAGAGGACAAGCTAGCTGAAGGAGGGATTTCTTGGGAAACTAAAGAAACTTTGGTTTATAGCGACCAAACAAGGAATAGAAATGTCTTGGTTTTATTCATCTGAGAGAAAAAAATCCTAAGTGTATCTTTAACCAGAGTACAAAGGTACTCCTTAAAGAGAGGAGTTATGAAATATCCCTTTGTTAACTAAGTAATCCTAAATTTTGTTCTGGACTAAATCCTTGGAGGTCATCCTTTGGTTTCATAATGGCCATGACCTTGATCTACCAGTAAGATTTTCTCTTCTAATTCTGTTTGACAAAACTCTAAAACTAATTTTTGTCTCTCTTGTCTGTCTATGTCTCTCTTTGTCTTTCTCTGTCTCTTCATCTTCTTTTGTCCCTTTGGTTTTTCTGTCTCTCTTTGTCTCTCTATCTGTCTCTCTGTCCCTGTCTCTTTCTCTCTGTCTCTGTCTTGCTCTCTATCTCATTCTCTTCCCCTCTATCCTTTCCTTTCTCTTTTCCCTTTCTCCCCTATCATGCTTAAAATTTAATAAATAAATTTCTCTCTGATGAATTTATACTGAATCATCAAAATCCTGAGTTTTTCAGCAAGCATACTTTGCAGACTCCTAGATTTCCATTATGGAGAGGTGGGGGAAGGCATATTTCTTCATAAAGTATTTATTTAGCAAATGATAACAAAAGAAACAAAAACCTTTAATCCCAAAAGAAATCTTAGGCTAACATTTTCTCCTCCCAGCAGTTATCTTGCAAAGTATTTAAAGAATTGTAAAACTTAAAGATATGCATTTTTATTTAACAAACAAGGTGTGTTCCAAATTTGTTTTCTGTGATAGGTGGCTGTTAATACTGTGCTACCTAGAAGACACTTTATAAATTATTTAATCTGGAGCAGCTAGGTGATGCAGTGGATAGCCTATTGGACCTGAGTTCAAATTCAACCTCAGACACTTAATAATTACCTAGCTGTGTAACCTTAGGCAAGTCTCTTAACTCTATTGCCTTGTAAAAATACAAAATGCAAAATAAAAACCAAAAAAATACTTAATCTTTCCCTTCAAAATAAGAGATTAACAATTTGTTTTTTTAATTTATTTATTTATTTTTGAATTTTGCAATTTTTGCCCTATTCTTGGTCCCCTCCCCCACTCCCACAGAAGGCAGTCTATTAGCCTTTACATTGTTTCCATGCTATACATTGATCTAAATTGAATGTGTTGAGAAAGAAATCATATGCTTAAGGAGAAAAAAAAAAATAAGAGAGCAAGATTACATAATAAGATAACAAAGGTAATTTATCTTTGTTCAAACTTTCAAACTCCACAATTCTTTCTCTGGATACAGATAGTATTCTTCATCGCAGATACCCCAAAATTGTCCCTGATTGTTGCTCTGATAGAATGAATGAGTCCATTAAGATTGATATTAACAATTTAAAAAATATTTTTCACTTCAACATCATTTCTGAATTTATCTTTCCATCCTCTGTCAACCTTATAAGCCATCCCTTATTTAAAAAAAAAAAAGTTTAAAACAAACAAAAAAGGAAACAACTAAGCTAAGCAAAATTAACCAACCTATTAAGTAGGTCTAAGTAAGATGCAGTGTTCCACATCCCTAGTCAGCCACCTTTACAAAGAAGGGAGGTAGGCATTTTATTTTATATATTCCTTCTTGGAAGCTAATTTTGAGCATTATAATTAGTGTTCATTTTTTAATTTGTTGCTACTCTTTCCATTTGTATTTTGTAAATTCTGTTTCCTGGTTCTGATTACCTTTTTTTTGCACCATTTCATATCCTCCCATGCTTTCCTACCCTCTTCATATTCATTTCTTAAATGGAAATAATATTCCATCACGTTTATATGCCATAATCTGCTTTGACATTTTCCATTTGATACCCATATATTTTGTAACTACAAAAAAATGCTGATATAAATATTTTGATAAATATGGTATTGTATTCTTCATTTCTTCTTTCTTTTCTATCAGGGGAAAGTAATAATCATTTACATAGTGCTTACTATATATCAAGAACTGTAAAATGTTTTACAAATATTATCTCATTTGATTCTATCATCTATCTGTCTTCTATCTATCCATGTGTTATCTATAATCTTTCTTTATAATAGTAGTGATAATGAATAGTGCACTGGCTTGAATTCAGGGAAAACTGAGTTCAAATCCTGTCTCAAACACTTACCAACTATGTGACTTTGGGCAAACCACTTAACCTATATGTGCCTCAGTTTCCTCATCTGTAAAGTGAAGACTTGATTGCCTCCAAGATACCTTGCCTGCTATAAATCCATCATCCTGTGGCATTTATGGTTTCTAAATCAAAGGGAATGAAGACTTTATTTATTGTCTTAGTATGATTCCAAATAGCTTTTCAAAATGTCTTTCCAAAATGCTAGATTAGTTTACAGTTGTCAACAATATATTAGTATTTTTGACTTTTCATAGCACCTTCAACATAGATTATTCCAATCTTTTATCATCCTTGCTAATATGCTGAGGGCAAGGTAAAACCAATGATTTGTTTGATTTGCTTTTCTTATTCCAATCTTTTATCATCCTTGCTAATATGCTGAGGGCAAGGTAAAACCAATGATTTGTTTGATTTGCTTTTCTTGAATTATTAGTGATTTAGAGTAGTCTTTTATATGGTTGTTAAAAGGCTACAATTCCTTTTAAGAGAATTGTTCATATCCTTTGACCATTTATCCATTAGAGAATGATTTTAATGTGATATATTTATGTTAGTTTTCTATATATCTCGAACATAAGGCAAAAGAGATGTTTAAACAATGAATGAGAAAGCAAGTGTTTTCAAAAAAGAAATTCATGATGGGAAGAGAATATTTTGTAAATGGATTTTTGGAAACATTTACATTGTTAAGTGATTTTGCTGCCAAAAAAGTGATGCATGTGTCACTTGTAAAAACTCATGTCTGTGTGCTTTGAGAGTCTGGAATCAATTTTCTAACCTTTTAAAAAAATCTTCCGAATGGAAATGGTTTGGGATTTATTTGCTAAATTTTTCTGAGTGCTAGGCCTTTAAATTCATTTGTAAGAATAATTAAGTAGGAAAAATGGAAATTTACTGATCAAATTTCTACAAAAACCTTTGCATAATTGGTAGCTGGATTTTAAAAATGAGAATCATTTTAGAAATAAGTATATATGTTTAAAGTACATGCTTAATTTTTTTTAATGGTAAGGTATAAATTTAAAAATTTTAAGAAACCATTGCTCCTAAGATAATGAAGCATCTGAGAAACATGACTCCCCCTGCTGGACCCAGAATGTTCTCTTATCTCAAAGCTAAGTAATTCAGACACACATATCACAAATCTATTTAGCACCTGCAGAAAACTGAGAAAAGGTATAAGGACATTGAAAAAAAAGCTGGAAATTGAAGAGAGTCAAATGTTAGGCTCAGGAGAGAGATTGATTCATTTAGAATGTGACTATGTGGGGACTAAGAAGAAAAGAACTGAAAAGCAAAAAATATGTGTGTATGAATATGCATATATATACATACATACCTGAACCCTCAAAATAGGACCTGTTTTGGATACAACTCCAGGTTTGAATTAGCATGCACATTAGGTTTGCTCATAGTAGGTAATATTTATAAGCACCTACTAGGCTGTTCAGAGCCCATTATGATTATTATCTCATTTAATCCTCACAACCCTGTGAAATAGGAATTATTATGATGCCATTTTTACCACTGAGGAAACTGAGATAGATGGAGGTCAAGTGACTTGCCCAGGGTCACACAGCAATTAAGCCAGTAAATGTCTGAAGTTGGATTTGATCTCAGATCTTCCTAATTTTAGTATGACAGCCATGTCCAGTGTGCCAGGAGAGTACTCAAGAGAGAATTGCTTGACTCACCCCAACAGTGGATTTATTTGGGAGCCAAGACAGCCTGAAATCGAGAGAATGACCACATTCAAAAGTGAACTGGGGAGAGCAATGTAGCAATATTTGCAGCAATACTTTAAGTCTGAGTTCACTTTTTCCAGGAACAAGGGTGGTAGAGGAAAGAATGTTCACCTACTTGGAACAGAAATGTTTTGTTATATTGCTTTTTTCTCAATAATTATCCCTTTATGAAAGCTAAGTAATGTTACCAGCCAAGGAACTAATCAGTGGTATTGATATTGAGGAGATATTAACTGACCATGGTAATTGGTATTGAGGGGACCATGTCAGAATAGGCAATAAAGTTAGAAAACATCTCACTGTCCCCACCCCCCACCAAGATACACCTAGAATCCTGTTGGAGAGACATAGGGATGAACTGAGGACCTGACTTAATCAGTGCAATAAGAAATTAGTAGAAGGACCTCCAGAGACCTTATCACTCCATTAACAATTAGTTTCCCATCATTAAGTATAACTATATTTTAAAACTCATGTTTATATTATAAATCGAGCAAATTCTCAGATACCAAACCCTTAGGAGGAGTTTTTAAGGGACAGAATTTTCAGAAATGATATGTCACTAGAACTAAAAATAGAGTTTGGCAGCCATTCACATTTATATCCATGTACATGGTCCAGAAAATTAGAGTTCTGCTTCAGGGGACACTAGATAAATGCCCAGAACTGTCCATCATTCCAGATTTAGCATATACTTAGCTCAGCTCATAAAATATTTCTTGAGTAGATCAAGAATCCTGACAGTCATATATATATAAATAGCATAAGGAAGTGTGTATAATCATTTTTAAAATGTCAGTCACTCAATGAATAAGACTTTATTAAGCACATGGAAGCTATCAGGCACTATGCTAAACATTGGAGATACAAAGGAAGATAAAAGACCTTCCCTGCCCTCAGGAAGTTTACAGTCTAAAGGGAGAGACAATATATAAGCAACCATATACAAACAAGATATAAATAGAATAGGATGCTTTAAATTTGTAAATATTTGGACATTTATTTTGAAAAATGTCAAGAATTGTGGGATTTTTTAAAGTGAAACTTCTTCTATGTTTAGAGATATTAAAAATGGTATTGAAAGATGCTGAGTAAACTCCCAAAAGTTGAATAACCTTCATAAAGCAGACTTAAGGGAAGTCAGAGAAAAGAATTATCAACTATTACAAGGCATATAATGGAATGAAATCAGTAAAAAAAACTGTGTTAATGAGATCTCTGACTCATTTGAATATATTTTTGAAGTCGTTGCTGTGTTTCTGTTGTGTCTGACTCTTTGTGACTCCATTTGTGGGTTTCTTGGCAAAGATACTGAAGTGGTTCATCATTTCCTTCTCCAGTTTATTTTACAATGAGGAAACTGAGGTAAACAGGATTAAGTGACATAGTCACATGGCTAGTAAACATTTGAAGTCAGATTTGAAATCAGGAAGATTCATCTTCCTGAGTCTAAACCCAATATTCATATTTTTAAAGAGAGGCAACCAAAAGTTCAAATCTTAATTCAGTTCCATTCAACTGAACTTAATAAACATTTTTGAGTAACTACTAGGTACAGGAATTATTAAACTGTCTTTCCTCCATTTTTCAATAATAGAAACATAGAATAAAAATAATTGACATTTACATAGCATTTTATCATTTGAAAAGCATTTTACATACACTTCATTTGATCCTCACATCAACCCAGAGAAGTAGGTAGCACAGTTAACATTGTCTCAGTTTTACAGGTGAGAAAATAGTCCTTCTAAATAACAGACACTAGATTCATACCAATGTCTCTCCTTAACAACCTTAAGGAATCATGATCCAATCCCATTTTACAGATAAAAAAACTAAGGCCAAAGGGAATGAAATTTCTTATCCAAGGTCATACAGGTAATCAACTGCAGAGTTAGGAATTACAGCAATTAAGAATTAACTAATTAATCAAATCCCAGTTTAGAAGTTTAAACTTGTCAAATAGTCATGACTCAGATAAAAGTTCAAAGACTGTTAAGATAACCTGAAAGAAAGAAAGATGGAAAAAATTATAAGGATGGTTGCACCTAAAAGTAGTAATAACCAAAATCAATAAGAAAGCAATGGAAAAGGTCATGTTTGTGTTCATGAAAAAATAATTAAATTTTATTGGCTTGTTTTTGAAATAGATTTCTTGTCTAACCAGACAGGAAATGTAAAGGCCACTCATGGATTTGATCCCATTCCTGAGATGAAGTAATGTGCCAACCCCGGTCTTCCTGTTAAGTCCATAAACATCTGATTTCAGATCCAACAACAGACACTTAGTAGTGTATGAGCCTGAGCAAGTCATTTAACCTTGTTTGTCTCATTTTCACCATTTGTGAAATAAACTGCAAAAGGAAATGCAAACCCACTCCAGTATTTTGCCAAGCAAACCCCAAATGGGTCATGAAAAGTTGGACATGACAGAACAACAATAGCAACTAATCTCTATTACAGGCATGCATATACCACCAAACCTTGTTATTTTATTACTCTTTCACAAACATATGCAATTTTAATACTTCTTTTTAGAAAATGAATAAAATATTCATATTTGCCACTATGCTATCAGTCTAGAGACCAAGTTCTGGAAGACTCCCCAACCCCCCTCACTATCCTTGCAACTTTCCATATCAAAATATAACTCCTAGTGACCATTCCTCTTTATGTGTTTTCTTTTTCGTTAAAATTTAAGTTCCTTGAGTACAAGGATTGTCTTCACTTTTTTTTTACTTTTATCTTCAGAATTTAGAACTTGCCACAAAATCATAATAATAATAGATATAAAATGTGCATACCCTTTGATCCAACAATACCACTACTAAGTGTATCCCAAAAGAGATTTTTTAAAAAAAGGAGAAAGGGTATATTATTCAAAAATATTTATAGAAGCACTTTTTTGTGGTAGCAAAGAATTGAAAATTTAGGGGATGCCCATCAATTGGGGAATGGCTGAACAAATTGTGGTATATGATTGTAATGGAATATTATTATGACCAGAATGATTTCAGAAAATCTTGGGAAGTTATATATATATATATATATATATATATATATATATATATGTAGTGATGCAGAGAGAACTGAGCAGAACCAGGAGATCATTCATTGTACACAGAATATTTTTTTACAATTACAATTTATTTGTTCCAATTTTCTTCCACAAAATGAATTTTTCAAGATTGTACATGTATAACTAAATTAGAATGCTTACCATCTCAAGAAGAAAGGAGTGGAAAGAAGGAGAAAAATAATTTGGAACTCCAAATTTTTAAAATGTTAAATATTATTTTATGTGAAATTGAGGAAAAATAAAACGATATTTAAATCAACAACAAGAACAACAACTTTATCCTCCCAGCTCTCAAAAATAAGCTCTAGGAAAAAGTTCTCATCTGGAAGAAGAGAAATAAACAGTGTTTTCCAGGCTAAATCACATATCTCATCTCTACTTTCCACTCAGCCTACATGAGGACCTGGAATGTGTCAAGCTGTTGAAAGATCATAATAGCAAAATAAGATTAATGCCCACCAATGACCCATCTTCAGTACCTTTCTAAATGTATCTACTGTTATTCTGTGATTATAAGATAGCTTACAACTAGGGAATGCTTATTTATTATCTACAAACTCTTCAAGTTAGCCTCAACAATAAATCCAAAAGCTCTTCTTAGTAGGCCTGGAGTTGGTTCTTATGATTCCCCAGATTATATAATAAAGTTCAGAGCTATATGCAGAGAACATGGGCATTCTTTTCTTCCCTCCATTCCTCCTCTAACTTTACCAAGAGAAGATCAATGAGCCTAACACAGTTTTGACATATATTATAGGCTAAAATATCTCTGTGCATTGCATGAGAAGATTGCCAAATATGAGTGCAGTCATCATTCCAAAGGTTCATAATATCATTTTTAGGAGTTACTAAAAATTTTGATATGTTGTTTCCTTGTATTTTCATTACAAATCCAAACTTTGACCAAAGTAAATCTGTCTACCTGTGTCTGTCTGTCTCTCTCCTCTCTACATAAACAAATGAAGTGATGAAAATATTAACTAAAGAGAGGGCATCAAGAATCAGAATTGTTGACAAAAGTAGAAGTTCATCATTAATTTACCCAACATGTTGTTGAGAGGAAAAGGAAGAGGGTAAGTCTAGTTTTATCCCTCCAGATTAAAAAAAGAAAAAACAGAGATGACAAAACTCCCCAGAGGTCAAAGTTTTTCTTTCATTTGATACAAGAGAAATTGATTTCTGTCAAAAGGGGAGTAAGAAATTGGGAACAAAAGGTTATTCTGAACTAGAGAGGGATTACTAGACTAGAATTTTATCTATCTGCCCTGCTAAATGCTACCAGTCTAAGCTAAATGGTTGAAAATGACTGAACAATGAACAAAGGAAATATATTTTTATGTTCAAGTCATTCATCCCCCTGTTTGGTATAACTTTAAAATGAAGGAGGGATGCCAGGCTATTTCCAAAGATATGTCTCCCAACCTACTAAAAGTTAGTTTCAAAAATCTATCATAAAAATTGAATAGTAGATGAACTCACTTATACAAGGAAGTAGCAAAAAGAATTCAAAAAAGGTACATACCTCAACATATATCAGACAGTACACAGAGTGTATTCTAAGAGACAGGCTTCTCAGCTCATTCAAGAAAGATGCCTCATATCATCCAAAGGAAAACACCCTAAAGTTTCTAGTGTAATATTCTCAATTCACTAACTCCTCATTATGTCGGGTTCTTTCCAAAACCTTCATCTCCCTTTTTAAAAAATAATTTATTTTTATTGATATTTTATTTTTTAAATATATGTTATGAAAGTTTTCAATATTCATCCATAAAACATGTATAATTTCAAGCTGCAAATTTCCTTCTTACCTTCCCTTCCCACCCCACTCCCCTCAGTGGCAAACAGTAAAGTTAATATTGTACATGCAATTTGTGTTAAACATGTTTACATATTAGGCATTTTGGGTATGAGAAATTGTGATTAAGGGAAAGAAATACATGAGATATTTTTTTAAAGTGGGTTTTTTTGAGGGGGGTGTTTTGTTTTGGTTTTTTTTTTTTGTTTTCTTCCTCTAGATGAGGATAGCATTGTCCATAGCCAGTCTAATAGGGCTATCCTAGCTTTCTGAACTCCTAAGAGGAGCTGCATCCATCAAGGTTGATCATCTCACAGTGTTATTATTAATGTGTACATCATTCTCTTGGTTCTGCTCCCTTCACTTAGTGTCAGATTCAGTAATTCATTCCATGCTTCTCTAGAGTCTGACTATTTATGGTTTCTTATAGAATAGTATTCTATAATATTCATAAACCATAACTTGTTCCCCAAATGATAGGCATCCCCTCAATTTCCAATTCTTTGCCACTATTAAAAGAGCTGCTATGAAAATTTTGGAACATGTGAGATTTTTGCCATTTTTTTTTATGATTTCTTCTGGATATAGCTCTAGAATTGGAATTGCTGGGTAAAAGGGTATGAAGGGTTTTATTGCTCTTTGGGAATAGCTCCATATTGCTCTCCAGAATGGTTGGATCTGTTCACAACTCTACCAATAATGCATTAATGTCCCAATCCTCCCACAACCTCTCCAACATTGGTCAGTTTTCCTTTTGTTCATCTTAGTTAATCTGATAGGTATGAGATGATGCCTCATAATTATTTTAATTTTAATTTTAATAATCAGTAATGATTTGGAGCATTTTTTCATATGATTTATATATTTATATACATATATATATCTTTAATTTCTTCATCTTTTTATATCCTTTTTATATCCTTTGATATCCTTTTATATCCTTTGATAATTTATCAATTGAGGAATGACTTCTAACCTTTTAAATCTGATACATTTCTCTATATATTTTAGAAATGAGAATTTTTCAGAACTGCAAGTTGTGAAGATTGTTTGCCAGCTTTCGGCTTTCCCTCTAATTTTGCCAGCATTGATTTTATTAGTGCAAAAAAAAATTTAATTTAATATAGTCAAAATCATTCTTTTTACAGTTTATATAGTATTCTATTTCTTCTTTGGTCATAAATATATCCCCTTTCCATAGATCTGAAAGATAGAATATTTCTTGGTCTATTAATTTATCTATGGTGTAACCCTTTATGTCTAAATCCTGTATCCACTTTGACGTAATTTTGGTATAGGGTGTGAGATGTGGGTCTAGTTTTTGCCATACTATTTTCTAGTTTTCCCAATAATTTTTGTCAAATAGTGAGTTGTTATCCCAGAAGCTAATGTCTTTGGGTTTGTCAAACAATAAATTACTGTAGTCATTTACAGCTGTTTCTCATGAACCTATCCTAATCCATTGATCTATGACTCTATTTCTTAACCAGTACCAGTTTTTATGAATGTCACTTTATAATATAGCTATAGATCTGGTAGAGCCAGACCACCTTCCTTTACATTTTTTCATCAGTTCCCTTGCTGTACTTGATCTTTTTTGTTGCTCCTGATGAATTTTGTTACTATTTTTCCTAGCTTGTAAAAATAATTATTTTGGTGTGGCACTGATTTAACTAATTTAATTAAATTTAGTTAAATTAAATTTAATTTAATAAAATTTAATTAAAAGTAATTTAATTTGGGTAGAATTGTCATTTTTATTATATTATTTCAACCTAACCTTGAACATTTGACATTTTTACAGTTATTTAGATCTGACTTTTTGGGGGTGAAAAGTGCTTTATAATTGTATTCATATAGTTTCTGAGTTTATCTTGGGAGGTAGATTTCCAAGTTGTCCACAGTTACTTTAAATGGAATTTCTCTTTCTATCTCTTGCTCTTGGGCTTTGTTGTTTATATATAGAAATGCTGATGATTTATGTGGATTTATTTTATATCTTGCTACTTTGCTGAATTTGTTCATTGTTTCAAGGAGTTTTTTTAAATGATTTTCTCAGGTTCTCTGAGTCTATCATCATATCATCTGCAAAGAGTGAAAGATTTGCTTCTTCATTGTCAATTTTGGTTCCTTCAGTTTCTTTTTCTTCTCTTATTGCTAAAGCTAACATTTCAAGTTCTATATTGAATAATAATGGTGATGATGGGTATCCTTGTTTCATCCCTGATCTTATTGGAAATCCTCCAAGCTTATCCCCATTAAATATAATATTTGTTGATGGTTTTAGATAGATATTACTTATTATTTTAAGGAAAACTCCCTTTATTTCTAAACTTTCTAGAATTTTTAATAGGAATGGATGTTGTCTTTTATCAAAGGCTTTTTCAACATCTATTGATATGTTCAATTATGTTGAATGTCTTCCTAATATTGAACCATCCCTGCCTACCTGGTATAAATCCTACCTAATCATGGTGTATTATTCTAGTAATAACTTGCTGTAAAATCATTACTAAAATTTTATTTAAGATTTTTGCATCAATGTTCATTAGGGAAATTGGTCTATAATTTTCTTTGTTTTGTTTCTTCCTGGTTTAGTTATCAGTACCATGTTGGTGTAATAAAAGGAATTTGGCAGAACTCCTTCTTTTCCTTTATTTTTAAATAGTTTATATAGACTAAGAATTAATTGTTCCTTAAATGTTTGGTAGAAGTCACTTGTAGGGGAGGCTAGGTGGCGCCCTGGAGTCAGGAGGACCTGGGTTCAAATCCAGCCTCAGACACTTAATAATTACCTAGTTGTGTGGCCTTGGGCAAGCCACTTAACTCCATTTGCCTTGCAAAAACCTAAAAAAATTTTTTTTTAAGTCACTTGTAACTCCATCTGGACCTGGAGACTTTTTCTTAGGGAATTTATTCATGGTTTCTTCAATTTCTTTTTCTGAAATGGTGTTATTTAAGTATGTTATTTCCTCTTCTGTTAATCTGGCTGGTTTGTATTTTTGTAAATATTCATCCATTTCTTTCAGGTTATCAAATTTTTTGGCATACAGTTCAGCAAAGCAGCTCCAAATTATCTCTTTAATTTCCTCCTCTTTAGTGATTAATTCATCCTTTTCATTTTTGATACTGGTACCAAATTACCAATATCAAATTAAACAGATTGACCAAAGGTTTATCTATTTTATTGGCTTTTTCATAAAACCAACTTTTAGGGTTTTTTTTAAATTTATTAGAGCAATGGCTTTCTTGCCTTCAATTTTATTAATCTCTCCCTTCATTTTCAGAATTTCTAATTTGGTATTTAATTGGGGATCTTTGTTCTTTTTATAGCTTTTTTAGTTGTTGTATACCCAATTCATTAAAGATATAAAGTTTCCCCTCAAATCTGCCTTTGACTGCATCCCATAAATTTTGGTATGATAACTCATTGTTATCATTTTCTTGAATATAATTATTGCTTATTTCTCTGATTTGCTGTTTGATCTACTCATTATTTAAAATTAAATTATTTAGTTTCCAATTAGTTTTTGGTTTATCTTTCTGTGACCCCTTATTACATGTAATTTTTATGCATCATGGTTTGAGAAGTATGCATTTATTATTTCTGCCTTTCTGCATTTTATTATAAGGATTTTATGTCTTAGTACATAGTCAATTTTGATACAGGTGCCATGTACTGCTGAGAAAAAGGTATATTCTTTTCTATTCTCATTAAGTTTTCCCCAGAGGTCTATCATTTCTAAGTTTTCTAAGATTTCATTCACCTTCTTAATTTCCTTCTGGATTATTTTGTGGTTAGATTTATCTAGTTCTGAGAGAAGGAGGTTGAGGTCCCCCATTATTAAAATTTTGCTGTGTCTCTTTGTAATTCACTCAACTTTTCCTCTAGGAATTTGGATGCTATACCATTAAGTGCATACATTTTTAATAATGATATAGCAGGGGTGGCTAGGTGGTACAGTGGATAGAGCACCAGCCCTGGAGTCAGGAGCAACTGGGTTCAAATCCAGCCTCAGACACTTAATAATTACCTAGCTGTGTGGCCTTGGGCAAGTCACTTAACTCTATTTGCCTTGCAAAAACCTTTAAAAAAAGAGAAAGAGAGAGAAATAATGATATAGCTTCATTACCTATGGTGCCTTTTAAGAAGATGTAGTTTTCCTTCCTTATTCCCTTTTAATAAGATCTATTTTTGTTTTTGTTTTATCAGAGATCAGGATCACTACCCCTGAATTTTTTTTTATTTTAGCTGAAGCATGATATATTTGGCTCCATCCTTTTACATTTACCCTGTGTGTATCTCTCTGTTTCAAATGTGTTTCTTGTAAACAACATATTGTAGGATTCTAGTTTTTAATTCATTCTGCTATTCACTTCCATTTTATGGGACAGTTCATCCCATTCACATTTAAATTAAGATTACTAATTCTGTATTTCCCCTCCATGCTATCTTTCCCCGTTTATATCTTTCTCTTTCCTTTCCTCATATCCCTCCTCACCAAAGTTTTACTCCTTTCCCCTTTAACTTTTCTTTTAAAATTTAATTTTCAGTTGATTTTCACTTAAACCTTTGCCTTCCTTTTTATCAGTCCCTTCTTCCCTTATCTTTCGCTTGCCCACCCCACCCCCCCTTTCCTATAGAATAGGATAGAATTTTAAACTCAAGTGGGAATGTATCTTACTCACTCTCTGGGTCAAATCTATTCAATAGAATTTACTCAATGTTCACACCTTCCCTTCTTTCCCTCTAAATTATAAATCTTTGTGCCTCTTCACCTAGTGTTATATATTATTCAAGTACTATCAGTCCGGTATCATCCATAGCAGCTTGATTAATTGACTGATTGATAAGCTCAAAGTACCATTGCAGATTGATTGATTGTTGTTAAGCAGCATTGCCTCAAAGTCACTAAATACCCTCTACTCATCTGTCTCATTAGAAGTACACTCTTCAAGTCTTGAATTACTTCAAATTATAAGAATTTTTTACCTTATCCCCTTTTCAAGACCCTTCAAGGACCCAATTCTCATGAGTCAAAGTATCATCCAAAAACCAGTTCATTTCAGGAACTATTTGTACTCCCCCTGAAGCATACTTTCTCCCACAGTCCCCCCACCCACCCATGGTACTTAACCCCTTGTTAAATAAAGTATGGATTAAGTCCAACCCTGATTTAATTAACTCTAAGAATCTCAAAGTGATCTAAGTACTGGGAAGCTCTGAAGGTCTCACTTGACAACTTTACAATTGATTGTAAGTTATGGGAGCCACTGACTCAGGACTGCTTAACTTATGATGCCCTCATCAGGGAAAGTGTTAAACTTTTTGAGCATAGAAGAATTAAAGTAGGTCAAAGGAAACTGGGACTCTCAAGTTTAGAGTAAACACCCCTGCTTTTCATCAGGGCTTTTTGTCTCAAAAATAGTGAGGTCATCTTGGTCCTCTTCAGTGGAGAGATAAGACCCAACCAATCCAATATCTTCAATTATATTTGTCCCCTTAATAATCCTAAGAGAAATACAATTCCCAAGAGTTATAAGTGTTATATCTTCTCTTTTAGGATTGCATACAATTTGAAGGTCTAGACTAACATATATTTTGTTTTGTTTTTTCTTCCCCCTTTCATTTACCTTTTAATGCATCTCTTGAGTCATGCATTTGGCAATTGAATTCTCTGTTCAGTTCTGATCTTTTTTTATCATAAAATTTTGGAAGTCCTCTCTTTTGTTGAACATTCATCTTTTCCTGTGATAGTTTCTACTGAACTTTGCAGGGTAATAAATTCTTGGTTGTAATCCCAAGCCTTTTCTCCCCCTGCCTATATGGTATTCCAGATCCTTCAGTGTTGAGTCTGATAGGTCCTGTATGAGTCTGATTGTGTTTCCTTTGTATTTAAATTGTTTCCTTTTTTTCTGCTTGCAATATTTCCTTCTTTATTTGAGAGTAGTAGTATTTGGCTATAACAGCCCTTGGAGTTTTTATTCTGTGGTATCTTTCTGGAGGGGTATTGTCTATTCTTTCAATGGCTATTTTGTCTTCTTGTTCTAGCAGATTTGGACAGTTTTCCCTCATAATTTCCTGCATGATGTTTTCCAGGATCTTTTTTTGATCTAGGCTTTCCGGTAGTTTGATGATTCATAAATTAGCTCTCTTGGATCTATTTTCCAGGTTGCTTGTTTTTCCTAAAAAGGTACTTTATTGGGTGGCAGCTAGGTGGCACAGTGAATAGAACATGGACCCTGGAGTCAGGAGGACCTGAATTCAAATCCAATCTCAGACACATTTAATAATTACCTAGCTGTGTGACCTTAGGTAAGTCACTTAACCCCATTGCCTTGCCAAAAAAAAAGGTACTTTATGTTTTCTTCAATTTTTTTTCGGCCTTATTATTTTATTTGATGGAATCTTGTAGTCTCATAAATTCATTAGTTTCTATTTGTTCAATTCTAATTTTTAGGGTTTTTATTTTCTTCAATTAACTTTTGCATTTCCTTTTCCATTTAATCAGTTTTATTTTTTGAAGAGTTACATTCTTTTTCCAGTTGGCTATTTTTACTTTCAAAGCAGTTGATTTCTTTGGTCAATTTTTTTATAATTTTCTCACATGGCTCTCATTTCTTTTTTTTTTTCATTTTTCTTCTTCCTCTCTTCTATGGTTTTGAAATTCTTGTTTAAGCTTTTCTATGAGCTTTTGGATTTGAGTCCAATTCATAGACTCTTTTGAGATTTCCTTTGTAAGTAATTTTTCACTGATTTCTTCTTCCAATATGGCACTGTTTTCTTTATCTACAAAGTAGTTTTCTGTAATGAGTGTTCTGTTAGCTTTTTTGCTCATCTTTATAGTTTTAATTCTGCTCCTGAGGTAAAAGGAGTATAGATCCAAGCTTTCTATTTTGGGGCTGGGGACTGATTCCTAGCTTGTCATTGGCCAAGATGTTGCCTATGCAGCCCAGACTTTGCCTTTGCAAAGGTTTATTTTCTCCTTTGTGTCCTGGATCTGTCTACACAGTGGTTTTTCCCATCCCAGTCCTGTCTTTTGCCCCAATCTTCCCAAGATTCAGACTTTGTTGGGGGTTGGGACCCTCCTTGCTGGCTTGCTATCTAGCTGCCAGGACCAATACTATTGTCAAGCTATCAGGACTTAGACTGCACTGTGGCTAAAAGCCTCCCACTGGCTTTCCCAATGTACTGCCTTGCCAGGCTTTACTTCCCCTTTTCCCCAAAAGAGACAGACCTTCCCTGAAGATCTTCCACAATGTCTATCATTGAAAACTTCTTTGGATGTTCTCTTTTTCTTGGTGGGATTGTGGCTTTAATGTCAGTGCAGAAGTTTCATTTATCTTTGGTAGGGAAAAGTTCCAGGAACATGCCACCATCTTGGCTCCACCCCAGAAGTTCCCCTTTTTCTCTCTTTAAAAAGCCTGTAACAACCAACAACTTTTCTTAAAGATAGAAGTCCAAAGATTTCACCCTTGCCAAACCCTCTCCAATTTTTCTCCTCATACAGCAATGAGAAGAGTCTTATGTAAAAATACAGATTTCAACCCAGGTAATTTATGTTACTAAAATTACTACAAACATATAATACTATTCTCTTTACAGTAGAATTGAAAGAATTTCAAAAGATCATTTTATTATTTAGGAAGAAGTTGGGGGAGTATCTAAAGTTGGTTTGTGGGAATTTTTTTTGTCATTTTTCAAACTCCTATTACCCATATGACTAAGATGAAATGGCCCTATCAGTAGAAAGGAGTAGTAGTAAGAAACAGTTAAAATATTGTTTCAGAAATAATGTTTGGAAAAATTCTCTCTTGATAAAAATATTTATTCTAAGAAGAAACATTTCACAAGAAAGGGAACTACCATTAAAAATCTGTAAAGGGTGTGACTGTAAAGTTATGCTACAGTTTTTCTCTTGAAGCTTATGGAATCATGTACCTTGCTTTGAAGTCACATTTCACACACACAACTCCAACATAGCTACTACTTGAAATCACAGAATTTTTTAAAGAGCTAAAACTATTGAAAGCCTTTCTTTGGTCCATGTCATGTAAATTTATTTTTTTTCCTTCCCTCTACCCACTCTTCCATCCTAGATATGGCCACCACAAAACACAAATAGAAATATACAAGAAAATTATTCTAAACCTACTTCTATTTATCAGTATTTCTTTTATTAGATATTATTAATTTCAAGCAAAAGCATTTGATGGAATGCCAAAGTAGAATATTTCTCCCCCCAGCCTCTTGATTGCAAATATATATATAAACATTGGAGAAAATGAGCATCCATAGATATCCCACTTAAGAGGACTCCCATGTTTTAAAAAAAATCATGTAGAGGAGCAGCTAGGTGACACAGTAGATACAGCACTGTCTCTGGAGTCAGGAGGACCTGAGTTCAAACCCGACCACAGACACTTAATAATTAAGCTGTGTGACCTTGGACAAGTTGCTTAACCTCACTGCCTTGCAAAACCAAAAAAAACAAAAAAATAATGTAGAGGTACAAGATGATAGTAACGCTCCCAAAAGATCTGCACTTTGCTGGGCAAATTTGTCAGCAGTACTTGTTCCTAGTTGGACAGTGTCTCTGTCTTCCTAGACTTTAGTCAAATGCAATATATCAATAATGATTTGGTATGTTTTTATATTGATAATAGCTTAGATATCTTCTGTCTGTACATATCTTTTGATCAGTTTTCTGACTTTTCCTCTATTTGTAACACTTTTCTATGTGTCTTGGATATCAGACTTTTATCTGAGAAACTTACTAGCAAGATTTTTTTTCTGATTTAGCCTTTTCTATTCTAATTTTTCTGCATTGATTTTGTTTATGCATAAACATGTTGGTTTTACATAATCAGAATTGTCCATTTTATCTTCTGCGATGATCTCTTTCCCTTACATGCTCAAGAATTCTTCCCCTATCCATAGATGTCCCCATCCCTGATCCTCTCATTTGCTGGCTCCTTTTTTAATCTAAATCAAATATTCATTTTGTAGTTTGTTGTCATATCTATTATAAATATTGGTCAAAACTGACCTCATCTTTCCCTCTACCCATATCCTCTTGATTTCCCTTTTGGAGGACAACACCATCTTCCCAGTCTGTCAGGTTCACAGCCAAGATGCCATTGTTAAATTCTCATGGTCTCTCATTGCCCATATCCAATCTGTTGCCAAGGCTTGCTGAATTCAGCTTTGCAATATCTTTAAGGTATCTCCTTTTCTAATACTGCCACTACCCATTTGCAAACTTTCATTACCTCATGCTTGAACTATTGAAATAGTCTGTTAGTGGGTCTACCTCAAATCTCTCCTCACTCCAGTACCCTTCAACTAATATTACTGTTACTGTGCACAGCATTTTCTTCATTCACTTTGTATCAGTTCATGTAAGTCTTTACAGGATTTTCTGTAATCATCCTGTTTGTCATTTCTTATAGCACAATAATATTCCATCATGATCCTTTACCACAGTTTGTTTAATCATTTCCCAATTGATGAGCATCTCTTTGATTTTCGATTCTTAGTTCACAAAAAGTACTGCTATAAATATTTTTGTACAAATAGATCCTTTTCCCTTTTTCAAATTGTCTTTGAGATATAGACCTAGTAGTGATATTGCTGGATCAAGAACTATATGTAGGTTCATAACCCTTTGTAATCCCCTCCTACTTATCCAGTCTTTTTACACCCTATTCCCTACCTCATATTCTGATCCAGTGATACTGGTTTCCTAGTTATTCCTCAAACAAAACACTTAGCTCTGGGCATTTTTTCTGATTTCCCATGCCTAGAATTCTGTCCCTTTTCATCTTAACCTACTAGTTTCCTAGCTTCTAAATAAAGTTCTAAATAAATTCCCATTTTCTGGAAGTCTTCCCAAACCCTCAATTCTTATGCTTTTCCTCTTTTAATTATTTCTTACTTATCTCATCCTGTCCTCCATTAGACTTTGCACTCCTGTGGACAGGGACTATCTTTTATCTCTTTTTATATCTCTATGCTCAGCACATCCTAGACACTTAAGAAATGTTTACTGTCTGACTAAACTAAAATAATTTCTGCCAGTCTGTCTTCTACGTTTTTTTCAGTAGTTTTAATCATGGTTAGACTTTTATTTTTAGTTTTATCAAATACAATATTATATATTCTGTGTGTTGTATATCAAATTTGTTCACTTTAAATTATTTTTTAATCAGTACTAAATAATTTTTTCAATAGTTTCAATAGTTTGAGATATTGTTCTAAGAGGACTCCTTCCTTCCTAATTTTTCATTATTTCTCCTAAGATCTTTGACCTTTTGTTCCTCCAAAAGAATTTTTTTCTAATTTTTCTAGATCTATTTTTTAAAAAAAGCTTTTGATAGCTTGATTAGCACTGAATCATCAAAAAATTTATGTATTGTAATTTTATTATATTAACAAAACTCAGTTATTCGTATCTCTTTTTTTTAGATTTGTCTTTATTTCTATAGAATGGTGTTGCACAGGACACTTCAGATGAAAAGTATCTTCCCACACAGAGATAGCTTGATCTTGTATATCATTCTAAGCAAAAAACCAGTACGATATGGATGGGAGATTGCCCTGTTATCTATTGCACCAGCAAAATGAAGGCATTTTTCAAATTATGTAATGAGGGTATTAAAATACAGAGTAGGGATGTATGAATGTAAATTAAGGGAAGAGGAAAGTTAATACTAACAGTACCATACAAACAAGAGGATGATCTACCAATCACTACCTACAACAAATTTATAATCTAAAAGAGGAAGATAGCACATAAACATGAAGTTAAAAAGCAAGGATGAATGTGAGAAGAATCCTGGCTCTCGGGCATGATGAAGAGCTCCAAACATGTCCAAAAACATGTAGTTCATAAGAAATTGAGAGAAAAACTGGCTGAGTATCATCTTTAGACAGGTTTTGGAACCTATGGCCCTGACCTCCAGTCAGAAAGTCCAGTCAAAGGGACAACGAATACTGAAATATCTGAGTAGCAGAATAAGCAGTAAGCAGAATCCAATAACATATTGTTTAAAAGAAACACAATAGAATAGAAAGATTCATAGGTAGTTAAAAATAAGAAACTGGAGTAAAAATTTTTCATGCCTCATCTGAAATGATAAAAGGTAGAAGTAGTAACCATTGTCTCAGACAAAGCAAAGATAAATAAGAGATAAATGGGGAAATTTATTTTGTTAAAAGAATGGTTTACAATGAATCAGTTTCAAAACAAAATATGGATGCACCAAATGGCATAACATCTAAAAACTTGCTGGAAAAGTAAATAAGTTGCAGGAATCAATCGTAAAACTATATTTGTTGGGGACCTCAACTTACCTGTCAGAGGGGCAGTTAGGTGGCACAGTGGATAGAGCACTGGCCCTGGAGTCAGGAGTACCTGAGTTCAAATCTGACCTCAAGACACTTAATAATTACTTACCTGTATGGTCTTGGGCAAGCCACTTAACCCCACCTGCCTTGCAAAAACCTAAAAAAAATACAAATAAAAAAATAAACATGTCTCAAACTAACCAAAAAGTAAATTAAAAAAGGACCTGGATAAAATTTTAAAACAAATAGTTATAGTAGTTTGAAATGCTAGACATCTAAAGATTATTAAACAGCAACAGAAGACAAGATACACATTTATCATCTGTGCATGAAACCTTCACAAAAATTGACCATGTGTTTATTAGAAGTAAAAAGACCTCACAATACAAATGCAGAAAAGCAGAAATAGGAAATACTTTACAAAAGCTATAATGCAATAAAATGTTATTCTATAAAAGACTACTGAAGAAATAATTTAAAATTAATTAGAAACTAAATAATTTAGACATGAAAAATAGGTGGGTCAAAGAACAAATCATAGAAATACAATAATTTCATTTGAGGGGACAGCTAGGTGGCACAGTGGATAGAACAACTGGCCTTGGAGTTAGGAGTACCTGAGTTCAAATCCAGCCTCAGACACTCAGACCTAGCTGTGTGACCTTGGGCAAGTCACTTAACCCCATTGCCTTACTAAAACCAAATAAATAATTAAAATACATACACCATTAGCTGATTGAGTTTTTAGAAGAAAGAGCAAAGTCAAATTATTGTCATGCAAAATGTAAAAGATGAATTCACAATAAATGAAAATAAAGGAAATCATGTGAAACTTTTAATTATATGCCAATATTAAAAAACAGAAAAACCTTTTTTAGTGATACTTGTTTTTTATTTTAAATATTTTTCCAATTATATCTAAAAATAATAAAAATTTGGGTTTCTTTTTTAAATTTTGAGTTCTAAATTCTTTCCTTTCCTAGCTAGCTTCTCCCTTCATTAAGAAAGCAAGGAATTTGATTTCTTCTTAGAATTAAAGAAATTTAAGTATTCTCTCTTTTGGATTGTACCACTGCTAGCTAGTATTAATAATACAGCTATGTACCTTGCTTAGAGTAAACCTGTAAAATATAGCTATAAACAATGGATCTGTTCTGCAATCTTTATTTGCTTCATCTAAGAATTTGTAATAATTAAATCCATGAAGTTAAAATGATTAATGGAAATTTGATCTATATTTTTAGAATCACATCTATTATTGAAACAATATACTTGAGTGCTATTTCAGTATTCGAAAAAATTAAACATTACTATTTTTCAACCTTGAATCTCTATTTGGTATTATTCCTTTTTCTTCATTTATTAATAATAACTGATGTTCAAAGTACATTGTATAATAATCTTATTTGATCCTCACTACAACCTTGTCAGTTAAGTACTCCAGCTATTGTTATGATCCCCATGATACACTTCTCATCTCTCCACAGAAAGCTCTCCTTTATAACATGTAATTTAAAAAAAATGAAAAATGAAATTAGGAAGAGAACATTATATATAGAGTCAGACTTTTTATCTCTTAATTTATCAGTTTTGCTGATTTTTTTTATCTTCACAAAGTTTTTGATACTTTGCAATTCTTTTAAGAATTATTCATATCCTTTGACTGGTTTTCTTTCTTTTGGGGAATGACTATTAGTCAGTTCCAGATTTTTTTTTCAAATGAAGGTAAATAATTATCTTCATATGTGTCACAGACTGCAGAAAGATTTGTTTAGGTAGAGCTTTACAGACATCTTGGAAATTATTTTTGGAGAGACTTATGGGTCATCTAATAAATAGCTCTCTTCCTCTATCATCAAATTTTTCCCTTCTCATTTCTTCAACCAGTTTTAGAAATTAGACTATTGGTTTTCCTGAGGTTTGGAGTTCCTCTGATGCAAAACTGCAGTCTCATGAAGTTTAGCATTTTTATGTTGTAACTTGTATTTTTGTGATGGCAAATTAAACCATCTTTTGTCTCAATTCTTACCTAGCCCTTAATCATTGAGAAGGCATTGCCCCCATACAAATTAAGGCTTGGAAAAGACCTTAATTTAGAAAGGTCAAGGTCACCCACTGCACCTGGGGCCATTACCAGTCATCTTGACATGTCTTAGCACTGGATTTCAATGACTCTGGAAGAGAGAGTGAGACTGATATTTTGCAAAGCTCTATCTCACTTAAATCCAATTCACTGGCCAATTAAGACATCATCTTAAAGAACATCCTCCTCAAGAACAAAGGATGAACAACAATAGAAATGAATTAATAGCAATACTCAGTTTAATGCTAATGCATAGTATCCAATATTTAATACATAAAGATACCATAGCATAGCAAATAGAGAATTCATCTTGAAGCCCAGAAGATCTGAATGCATGCTTCATCTCTGACAAATACTAGAACAAGTCCCTTGCAACCAGCAAACTATAATCTGAGGGCCAAACCATTCATATATATATATATATACACACACATATATATATATATGTATGTATGTATATATATCATACAAACTATTTTTAGCTCTCAGAGCTGTACAAAAACAGATGACCTTCAGGTCATAGTTTGCTGACCCCTAAAATAAAGAAAAAAATAGATCAATGCATTCCCTAATAAACAACAAAATGGAAATTAAGAAAATAATATAACAAAATTTTTAAGCAAAAAACAAATCAAAAGAAAAAATGCATTGAACTGATAAATCAAATTAAGAGTTAGTTTTAAAACTGACACAAGGTTGGAACTTCATTGATTATAAGACCATACTTTAATCTTTGTTAAGAAAGAATATTGATGTTGATGTTCAGTAATTTCAGTCATATCCAACTGAGATCCCATTTGGTTTGTTTTGGGGATATTTTGGGGCAAAGATGCTGCCATTTCCTTCTCCAAGTTCTTTTATAAATGAGGAACTGAGTAAACAGAGTTAAGTGACTTGACCAAAGTCACATTATAAGTAACTGAGAGTAGATTTGAACTCAGGAAGATGAATCTTCTACTGTTCCACAAATGAACATCTGCCTTCTCTTCTTTTCCTCCTACCCCACATTGAGAAAGCAAGTAAAACTTGCTGTTAACAAAAAAGAACAACCAAGCAAAACAATTTCTTGAATTGTCCATTTAAAAATAAATAAATAAACTAAAATTTCTCAATCTGCACTCTTAATCCTTTTCTTCTCTTTCAGATAGTGAGTAGCATATTTCATTGTAAGTCTTCTGAACTGGTTATTCAAGTTAAATGCTGAGAGAGAAGTTTCCATTCCTGGAGTCTAAGTACATCTCCTATAAGTTAGGTCATGAGATTAACTCTATGGAGCCCTGGTCCCATGTGCCCAGCCAAATGCTGGCCAAGGCCAATGGATGCCTCCATATCCTGAGGCATAGGGCAAAAGGGATCCTACAAACCCTTCCCTGGAAGTTCCAGGAAGAAAGCAAATCACAGTTCATAGGAGTGAGAGCAGAAGATAATTCTCCCTTTCATACTGACCACATTTCAAAGTTCTGCTGGTACTGTGAGTGACAGCACTACAGGTTCTTCCTGGGTTCGGGATTTCCATAGTGGTTCTTCCATTACAGGCTTCAGGATGAGAGGCTGGTACTGAGACCCTGCTCAATCACTTTCCTCAGAATCTCCCAGATGCTACTAACTTCTAAATTTAGTTTTGGTGTATATTTTAAGGCCCTTTGGGGCAAAACTCCTAAATATAGCTGTCTTCCTCTATCAGTCCTGGGCAGTTAGCAACAAAGCTGCCATTGGTTTCTATTCCTATACCCTCAACAAGATTGAGTCTCTCCTTGCTGAATTTGGAACCTCTTCTTACCCTGGCAAAAAATGTTCTACTTGTAGACCCCAATCCCCAGTGACTTTCTGGCTGTGTCCCTATGCTGATCTGGTCCAGAAAAATAACTCAACTGTGATTTTTTTCCCCTTGGATTTTCCAATCAGAACTTGGTCTGGTAAATTTCTAAATCGTAGGGGCTAGGAGCTCAATTGTATTTCTTCCTTATTATTCTGCCATCTTGGCTTTTTCCAATCCTTATTTCTATCCTCTTTCTTGAACCTCTTGTTGAGTTTACTTCTACACCAAATTCTGTGTGTGTGTTTTCAATGGTCCTTTTTCTGATACTGATGATAGTAAGGCTCATGTGTTAAGAAAAATAACAAGTCATAATAACTACCATTTGCATAGGTCTTACCATGTGCCAGACATTGTGATAAGTGTATTACAAATATAATTTCATTTAATCTTAAAACAAACTGGAAACTAGTTGCTATTATTCCCCCCCCCCTGCCTTTTACAGATAAAAAATCTGAGGTAAGCCAAGGTTAAGTGATGTCACTCAAGGTCATATCTGCTCCATCTACTCCTTCCTCCACGATTTTATATTCTTCTCAAAAAACCCCAATTATGTGAGATTGTGCATTCCATTATTTTTCTCTTCCTCTCTTCCCTAGAGTATTCCTTTTTTCTTCCTTGTTTTCCTTAAGAGCATTAATTTATATCCACCTTTTTTATTTCCTTTATAAAACTGAAGACAATAAGGTTTATAAGGATGGTTCTTCAGAATGTAAACACTCCATACCATTTGATCTACTATATTTTCCTTTATAAGTTTCTTTTGACTCCTATGTTTGCATTCAAAGTTTATCCTCAGCTTTGACATGAGGGATGCTTGAAAGTCCTCAATTACATTGAAAAACTTTTCTTCTTTGGGTTTTCCTCCCTTTTGCCTGTAGGATTATATTCTGCTTTAGAGAATGAACTATTCTTGGTTTCAAACTTTTTCATCTTTTGAGTCTTAGAATATCATATTCCAAGATCTTTTTTTTAAATTGACTGTTAGTAGCTTCCAGATTTGGATGATACTTATTGCAGTTGCTTTCAAAATCTTTTTTTTTTTGACTCAGAAGGTCTGGGTTTTTACAGACATTCCTGAGAATTTCACTTTGGCTTTTCTTTAATGAATTGGATTCTATTTTCACTTTGCTCTCTGACTCTAATAGGCAATTTCCATTCATGATTTAATGAAAAAATGATATGCAGTTCTTTTTTTGTCATAATTTTAGGAACTAATGATTCTTGAATTATTTCTTCTTGGTCAGTTTTCCAGGTAATTTGTTTTTTCTATCAGATTTCTTACATTTTCTTAGTTTTATAAAATTTTGATTTCATTTTAGTATTTCTTATTGTCTCACAGAATCATTAATTTCTTATTAAAAACATATTTAGAACAGGAAATAATTTTCAAGGTCATCTTCCTTAAATCTGAATTCTTCATTTGACAGATAAAAACACCAAAGCAGAAAGAGGTAAAGTGACTTATCTATGATCACATATTCAGTAAGTGGTTAAAACAGGACCCAACCCAGGTCCTCTTGACTCCCAGGTCAGAACTAAGACTGCTGCCTCTAATCTGATCCTTGCTAATTTTCAAGGAATATGTTACTTTGATAAGTGACACAGTAAATCGAGTACATACCCTGGAGTCACAAAGACTCAACTCCATGAATACAAATCTGAGGTCAGTCATTAACCAGCTGTGTGTGTGACCCTGGGCAGGTCACTTAATCCTATTTGCCTCAGTTTCCTCATCTGAAAATGAACTAGAGAAAGAAATAGCAAATTACTCCAGTATCTTTACTGGGAAAGTCCCTAATAAGGTCAGGAAAAGTTGGAGACAAATAAAACAACTGAATAACCTCAAGTATAATTTATATCAAACTTTTTATTCTTCTTTCACTTCTTTCCTCTCAATTGAGAATTTCATTTATAACTTTTTTTATTTATTGTTTCATTCCTTCAAGAATTCCTTTTGGTAAAGGTTATAATAATGGTTGTCCTTTGTTCTGGAAGACCATAACATCAGGGAAGTGATGCCACATGAATTGGATTGGGGGTGGGGGGGTACTATGCTAAGCCTTCTGGATCCACTGACCAGATATGAATTAGAATGACTGTAGGGCAATCAGGGTTAAGTGACTTGCTCAAGGTCACACAGTTAGCAAATGTCTGAGGCTGGATTCAAACTCCCTTCCTCCTGACTTCAAGATCAGTGCTCTTTCCACTGAATCATCTAGCTACCTTGGTCAAGATTATATATGCTCACATACATACACATACTTCCTTTGTGTGTGTGTGTGTGTGTGTGTGTGTGTGTGCCCATGTGTGTGTGTCTGAGAATCTACTTATAATAGTTGTAAAGTTATTGCTTCCTGCTTTCTGGTTTTGTGTTTTGAATGTCCCTAAATCTATACAATTTCTTTATTGTTGGTGTCTTTTTCTTCTTAGTTTTACCTCCTTAAGTGACTCTTTGTGTCAGAGCTGGAATCTCTCTGCTCCTACAGTCTCAGATGAGATTCTGGGACCTTCTTGCTTCTTGGCCCTTATGTGGTATTATATGGAATTCTGTCACTGATGTTCAAATTCCACTAGCAGATTGATTACCATACTTCCAGCTAGCCTTGCTAACTCCTATAACCTTGTCTGGGGTCATAGAATCCAATTTCTCATGGACTTCTTTCTTGCCACTTTCTGAGACAGAACTCTGTTGGATTCTTATATTCTTGGGATGTTTCAAAGCCCATTGGAAGACTTCTGACCTATGTGACTAAATCCTTCTTTGGTGCCTCTGGATGTTCTCTTATGCAGAGATATCCTGGATGAGAATACTTCAGATTTCTTGAACATGATATGATTTGGTATTCTTATTTTGATCTTTGCTTTTGTACTTTTGTGACAGGTTCTTCAGCTCCTGTTAATTCTATCATCTTTGTCTCAGAGAAGTTTCTGAAAGCAAATCACAGACATCACATAAAGTTAAGAAAGTCAAGCAGAATGTCTCTCCAGGCTATGGTCAATTCTTTTCTTTTGAACCCCTATATCTAGGTCTGATGTCAAATTCTTCTATTACAAATAATTATCTAACTTAGGCTAGCCACTTCCATATACCACTTTTACATAATCCTGATCCTATCCTGTTTTAACCACAAATGAATTTTAATGACAACAAAAGCTAATCTAGATAGGTCAATGTTTTCACCCACTAAACCTATATTCTTATTTATATTAGATTATCTGTCAATATCAAAGCCAAGTGCTTTGATGCTATATTTTAGCCATGGAATAATATTAGTCTCCCTATCTACAAAATAAACAAAAGGTAGGGAGGGGAAGAGTCAAGAAAGGCTTCATGTATATGGTGACATTTGAGCAGAATTTTGAATTATATTAGGGATTCTAAGATGCAGAGGTGAGGATAAAAAATATTCTAGCTGTTGTGGTAACTTGTGCAAAAGCAAAAATGGAATGTGGTATGTGAGAAAAAAGAAAATGGTATCACTGAAGCAGAGTATTTGAAGGGAAAAATATATGATAACTCTGGAAAGGAAGATTGGAGCCAAACTGTGAAAAGTTTAAAATGACAAGCGGAGGAATTTGTATTTGATCCTAAGGATCTTTTGGTTTCATTTGGTTTCATCGAGCAAGAGAGTGACATAGTCAGATCTGTATTTGAGGAACTTTGTTAATATTAACTTTGTTAATATTACTTTGGTATGATATTTGTGATGCCATTGGTCCTCTTCGAGAATGAAGGATGAACAACAACAGCAACAACCTTGGCAATTGAGTGACATAGCATTATTCCCCTACTGAAAAGTTTTCATTTTCTTTTGCTTCTCAGACAAAATACAAAGTTCTGCTTAGCATTTAAAGTCCTCCAAACTAGAGTATGATTTTCATTTTCCCTCTTCCCGTTACAATCTAATTTCATGTAATTCTCATTCTATCACTCTCCATTTCAATCAAAATGACCTGCTATTTATTCCTCAAATATAGTATTCCATCCACCTCCTTCCTATCTCCACAGCTTAAATTTTTTAGCTTCCTTCAAGCTCAGTTCAAATACCAACTTATTCATGCTGTTTTTCTTGCTATTTCTAATTGTTACTGGGCTCCTCTTTAAATTATTGCAAACATAGTGTTTGCATACTTTTTTAAATTTCTTTTTTTTTAGGTTTTTGCAAGGTAAATGGGGTTAAGTGGCTTGCCCAAGGCCACACAGTTAGGTAATTATTAAGTGTCTGAGGTCAGATTTGAACTCAGGTAATCCTGACTCCAGGGCCAGTGCTCTATCCACTGTGCCTCCTAGCCGTCCCTGCATACTTTTTTTTTAAATGATGTATGTGGGTATAGATTACAGATTAATGACAGTAGATTATGAAGTCTGTTAGAGCAAAAATGATTTCATTTTGTCTTAGTGTCCCCCAGTGCCTAACCCAGTAACTTGAACATACTAGGCTCTCAATAAAATATGTGATAAATTGAATTAAACTCTTTAAATCCAGAGATTCATTTCTGCACCATTAGTGTGCCTACCTTCTTTCTGCCCCACCTCAAGACTTGACCTATCCATTTGGGGGGGGCGGGGTTTGCAAGGCAATGGGTTTAAGTGACCTGTCTAGGTAATTATTAAGTGTCTGTTCAGATTTGAACTCATGTTCCCCCTAACTCTAGGGTTGGTGCTTTATCCACTCTGCCACTTGCTGTCATTGGGAGGACAGAGGCAATGGTCCAAGACAGAAAAATGTGGAACTCTAAATCTTATAAAAACTGAATATTAAAAATAATCTTTACATGTAAAAAATAAAATTTAAATCAAAATTATATATACATAGTATCTATGATAATATTGGGAACAATGAGAGAAATTATATGTGTGTGTGTATATATATATATAGATATATATATAGATATATATAGATATATATATATAAAGAGAGAGTATAATGATACTAAATATACATATATACAAGTTAGCCATGTAAGAGCATATGTGGACAAGGCAACTCATGCCTGCAGGATTGTGGGTGGGCCTTTGATGTCCTTTCTCTGATTGTGGAGCTATAGAGTTCCCCTATAGTCTGTTCTTCTCCATAGCTCAGTTCTAGCATATGATAGATGCTTAATAAATATTTGATTGTTTGCTTCTGGCAAATTAGTGGCAAGAGGTGGGCTTTTGATGCCTTTTAAATGACATCATATAGTCAGCTTCCTACTCTGCCAATGCATAAAGGATGGTCCTGAATGTTTTTCTCCTGGTGGCCTGTCCACAATAACTAGTAAGATAAGCAAAACAGCCTTTCACAGTTATTTTCATGACAGAATATGTCATCAGAGAGGGATAAATTCAGAGTAGATAACTTTCATGGATTGTTTTCAGATCTCCAGTTTTTCCTCTACTTGGTATCTTAACAGAAAGCAAAGTTATTTATCCCAAAGTCTTTCTTCGATGGAACTAGGTGAGAGAATTGTGCTTTACCAAGAAAAATTTGTGTGTTTGTGTTTTGGGGGAGTGGGGGGTTGCTTGGTTCCAAACATCAGTGTGCTAGGGACATCTTATAATGAGAGTACCTTATTCATTGAAAAACCAGAAAAATAATATGAAAGTGTTTTTCCTCCATAGAGAGGAAAGAACAAAGCCCAACTGGAGGTATAGACATTAGATCAGGGCCTGATGGCAAGCTCCATTTCCATGGAAACAGAAGATAGAAAAAGTAAAAATAAAAGGTTTTTTTCCAAGCAATAGCATGTTTTGTGTTATGTTTTTAAAAAATAAAATCATCAAGATATACTCCATTCTCACAGCCCTGACCCTCGTGTTTCTATGACCCATTAAAAGCCAACAGACAGCTGCAGAGTGACAAGAGGCTCTGGTGTCCCTGCCAAGATCTGCTGTCCATGTAAACCAGCTGGAGCAACAAGCAAACAAGTTCATAATACAGATCCTGGAGGTGGTGGAATACTTTTTTAAAAAAAGATAGATGGAAGAAGATTCAGAAAGGATCCTATTCTAAAAATCCAGCCACTTTTTAAACATCCTATAAACTACCAAAAAAATGAATTTTTTAAAAATCCCTTGTTAAAAAAATATGATTTTAAAATAGAAGCAGTGTTTTATTTCAACACATAAAATCAAAGCAGACTCTTACCATGGCACTTCTGATGACAGAGGGAAAGTACCATAGCAGTTGTATTTGTTTTTGGAAAATTTTTTCTTGATCTTTTAAAAATATATTATCTTCATTTCCCAATATATCCCTCAACTTATTCCATCCCTTATAGTAGACTAAAATAAAGGTGGGGGAAAAAGTTTAGCAGAATCAACCGCTGCAAAAAAGGGAGAGTATGCATTTGTACATATTTTCTTTAGAGCCAAGCCTCATCATTATAAATCACAAATGTCAGTTAATATTTGTATTGCTGCTGCTGCTGCTGCTGTTCTTCAAATTTTATTTGTTGTAGACTTTGTACACAGTGTTTTTCTCTACTAAGGTTCTACTTACTTTACATGAGTTCAAAGAAGTCTTCTCAGGATTTGTGATTCTTTGTATTCATTGTTTCTGATAAGAGTAACATTTCTAGCCACAATTTGATTACCTATTTCCTAATCAATGAGCATCAACTTTTCTCAGTTCTTTGCTTCTAAAAAAAATTATAACTAGTTTGAATAATATGGTATCTTTAAAAGTAGGGTCCCTGGATATGTAACAATTGGTTCAATAATTCTAAAAAGCAATATAGGGATTATGCTAAGAAATGGAATTACATTTTGGATGTTCCCCTTGTTGACTTTCAGTATGCTAGACCAGTTTCAGTCCAATAGCCAGCATCACCGCTGAGAGATGCTACGTTCAACTTCTTCAAGTCCGGGCACTTAGACGAAGAATATCTTCTATGTGAGGACCTTCTCAGAGCAACACCACAGCATGATGAACTCATCTTAAGTCCTATGTCTGTTTCTTAGTATACTTAATGTATTCTTCTTTCTTTCTTTCCTTCTTTCTTCCTTTCTTTCTTTCTTTCTTTCTTTTTCTTTCTTTTTCTTTTCTTTCTTTCTTTCTTTCTTTTCTTTTCTTTCTCTTCTTCTTCTTCTTCTTCTTCTTCTTCTTCTTCTTCTTCTTCTTCTTCTTCTTCTTCTTCTTCTTCTTCTTCTTCTTCTTCTTCTTCTTCTTCTTCTTCTTCTTCTTCTTCTTCTTCTTCTTCTTCTTCTTCTTCTTCTTCTTCTTCTCTCTCTCTCTCTCTCTCTCTCTCTCTCCCCTTGGCATGGGTGAAGAAATAGCAATAGCATTCACATACTCATTGCAATCAGAAAAAAAAGAAATTAAAAATATGAAAAAAGATTCAAAGATAGTAATTAAATGCCATTCATTCATTTTAATTCTCTCTCTCTCTCTCTCTCTCAAAAGTCAACTTTGCCTGAATATACTGACTCACAGTTGTCATAGTTGTGAGTTGTGTTTACATGGTTACTATGGCAACCAGACTTTTTAGGCAAAGAAAGTGGAAAAGAAATGTACAAGGCCCAACATTTGAAGGTGATAGGCTTGGCAGGGGAATTTTTTTTTACCTTTGTGCCAAATACTTTTATAATAAAATTACTTCATTAAAATGAAGAGTCCTTTGCCCACTTCCTCTTCCTAAAAGATAGTCACCACCAACAATCTAGTTTTACCAGTAACTAGTAATTAAAGACTCAAAGGATCTTTTGTTAAAATTGACAAAAACCTCTATATGCCCCAGAGTAAATTCAACCTCCATCTATCTGCTCCATGACTTTGTTCACCTAGTGATCCTCTCAAGAAAGGACTTGGTTCTCCTGGCTATCCTAATCAGATTGAGTTCCCTATGTAGTCAATGGGCTACACTCCTAAAACAAGTTCCCACTGATATATTTACCCTGACTCTTGTCAGCTAAAGGGCAATTTGCTCAAAGTAAAGACCTTTACTAAAATGCCATAAGAACTGTAGCAATATAATATTTCCCCCATAAACCTGGGTCCCATTCTACCACAATGAAGATGAGTGGTCATACATAGAGTTCATAAAACAGCACACACTGAGGAATACCTGTGGCCAAAGAACATACAAAGAGGAGTAATTTGCTATTCTGATTCTACAGATCTTACTGTCCTCACACTGCTCCCCACCAAGTCTCCTCTAATCTTGCTATATACTAATATTATAGATACTGTTTGACTGTTTGGCTCTAGTCACCACAAGCTCCAGATTTGGATTCCATTGGCATCCTGATCTAAAACACTGTCACACATTTTCAGGAAAAAACTAGACATCAGAACCTAAGAATGGCAGCAGTGTGTGTCCTGCCATCTCCCAAGCAGGATTCCAATATCCACCCCCTTGGCTACTCTAGCCAACTGGACTCTAATGCATAGATCAGGTGACATTCTAAGCTTTTATACTCGCAATCTTTTTTTTATTGCAATTAGATCAGAAAGTGGGCAGGGAAAAGATATTCTATTGACTTTGCTGATACTTACTACCTTTCTAACCTTTGCATGGGGCAGCTAGGTGACTTAGTGGATAGGGTGCCAGGCCTGGAATCAGGAAGACTCATCTTCCTGAGTTCAAATCTGATGATCTCAGATCTACTAATATGTTTAAACCTCTTTGTCTCAGTTTCTCTATCTGTAAAATGAGTTAGAGAAAGAAATACAAAACTTACTCCAGTATTTTCACCAAGAAAACCCCAAATGGGGTCACATAGGATCATATACTACTGAAAGATGACTCAACAACAACCTTTGCATATAGATGTCATAGCTTTTGTGATATGTGAATAAGCTATTCAAAATCTGAAAGAGCAACTTCTGAAAAGGATTTTGTCCTATACCTCTATATAAATAAAGTCACCAAATAATAAAAAAAATCCTAATATGAATGGCCAAAAAATTATAGTAACTTGACAGAATTTTTTTTGTCCCAACTCAAATATCCAGCAGTCTTGTGGAAGCTGAAGAAGCAGAGTTCAAAAAGCTGACAGGGTATGGTGGTAGTTACTGGAATTCTGACTCACAATAGAAATAAAATAAGCTTGAAGCTTCTTCTCACAATGAGAATTGTCAATACTCCCCTGGAGAGAAGAGGCATAGAAACCACAATTTATCAGAGGACCATTAGATAGCAGAAAAATGGAGAAAGTGTCCAAGACATTAACATCAAGAACTGATATGAGCAGTTCTATAGTAAAATATCAGTTTCAGAAGCAGAACATTCCTGTTGGGATGTAGCCCTGGAGTCATGAGTTGATCAAGTCCCACGTTTCCTCCTTCCAGTGGTATTGTAGGAATCTATGTGAATGTTTATGGAGAATTTTTTTTTCTTATTAACTTTGCTAATTCTAAAATATTAATTCTAATTCTGACTTTGAGTTAATGCTTTACATTTTTTGTGTCAACTAGGACATGTGAACTATAGTTTTGAATAAATGCTGCCTGAAAACATGCCTTGAATCTAGATGTAACTTTCAGAGACCCATCTTAGAGGAACCAGATAATATAAGCAAAATGCTACTGTTTGGATAACCCTAACTTTTGGCAAATGGTATTGTATAGGGGGAAGCAAGAGCAGAAAAAAAAACAACTCTCCAAATTCTACATAAAAGAGCAAGCAAACTTGAGAACATACTGACCCAAAATGACAGAAAAATGGCAAAACTTATAGATCATCACATTGGTAGCCTGGGACCCATAAATTCCATATGTGCATCTTTGGGACCTAGGCAAGTCCTCACCTTGGTGAAGTCACTCTTTGGTGGCACCAACCCAAGAAATTGAATCTATTTATTGCTTATCCTTCTGTTGAAGTGTCAATTGTTACAAAATGATGCTACTTCTACAACTCCATAACTCCAAGAATTGTGTCTTTGTTCAATGCAGAACTTTCTTGAAACTCTGAGCCAGAGTTCCCAGAATAGAATTTGTCACAGTTTTTTTATTCATGTTAACTCATAATTTATAGCTTCAGGGGTATAGTGTAGAGGCATACAACAGTCTAGATGTAACCCAAATCATCCCAAAATGTCATTGTTATGTTACATATGTCCATGCATGAAGGACTAGAGTTATCTTAAAGAAGTTTAGCACATACATCTTGGCTTTTGTTAAAACCAGGATATCATGGGAAAAGATTCTGAATTAGATATTGAATTATCTGGTGACTCTCACATAAAAATATTCACGACTCAAATTGGCAAAAAAAACTTTTCATAACAAGGTTTCTATAAACTTATTTGTAGTTTTGCTAACAATTGTCCACATGTCCAGTTCTTAGAGAAGGAGAATAATACAATGGAAAGCATCAAGAAACAACAGATATGGAAATAAAAACAGAGATATGATACTTAATAGGAAGCAGCAGGCACATGACTTCAGTGGAGATGTGATGCCCAGTGGGAAGTAAACCTAGCAGAAAAATGTGGTGACCTCACAAGGGAACATTGATAGTCCTGCAATGTTAGATTCCTCAGCTGACCATCCACAAGTGGATGTTGGCCTTCAATTAGGATGTTTTTTCAAAAAACAAAATCACATTCTTTTCCCATAGAACTCCTTGTAAATTATTGGGAATAATCACTTAAAAATCATAGGCTTAGTTAGAATAATCTATGACTCATTTCACTACCTTTTCCCACACAAAACACTTTACCTCTTAAATTGGTCCTACTTGCTGTCCTCTATCCCTAGTTGGTATCCCTTCCTCACCTCCACTATTAAGCTTCTCTGGTATTCTTTAAGCTCAGTTCAAAACCCACCATCTACAGGTCTTCCTAGTCTTCACTGTATCCTTGCTAGTGTCTTCTAGCCGAAATTATTTCTAATTACATTGCATTTCTCTTATATATAATTTTCTGCACATTCTTTTCCCATTAGAATAGAGTCTCTTTAAGGGCAAGGAATTTTTTTTGTCTTCCTTTGTATCCCTAGTTTAGCAAAGAGGTTAACTATTAAGTAAGCTACATTTAATAGCCTGTTAACTGACCTTAGCCTTGTTGTCCTCTTCTAACCCTACTCAGAAGAGGATAGGACATTCTTTCTAAAAGACCATAACATTGATCTCCAGGAGTTAATGGACCACTTTAATTGGTTTTTAGTTTACTCCATTGAAGCACTAGAGTTTATTAGATAAATATCTCACATAGGAGGAATTCTGTTTATCTCATGAATGGTTAATCTGTTGGTCTCTTAAGCACTTGCATAAATTTGGGATTCAATACTAAATATTGGGATTCAATACTAAATATTCAATACTAGATATTTCATTGTCATCTAAGGATCAGATAATCAAATAGGAAAGACATAGGGGCAAGATCAAATTGACTCACAACACTTGATGGCTCCTTTATGTATAAAGAACTTTCTGTAATAGCATGAGTCCTTTTTATACAAGATAAAGATATATTCTCATTCTCTCTCTCTCTGTCTCTCTCTGTCTCTCTCTCTCTCTGTCTCTCTCTCTCTCTTCCTCCCCACAGTCCCTTCTTCATCATCTCTGCCAATGCCAATAATCTGTCTGTGGCTCCCAAAAATTTTTTTATTACAGTATGGGTCACATGCAGCAGATGAACTATAATGTGCAAGCAGAAGGAAAAACAGCATGGGCCTTATTTACTAATTTGAAAAACATGTTTAAAAGTCTATTTATGATAGAGCCACGAGACATCAGCAACCCATTGTGTGTGGGTTTTCAAACACCAAACCAAGGTTCCCCATGATTTAAGTTTAGAGATGAAAAGTTCTGTATGTTTCTTTTTCCTTTAAAATAGAACTTCTTTTAAAGCCTAAGACCCTCAAGTGTCAACACAGGCACTCTCTCACATACCCACTCTCTCTCACACACACACACACACACACACAAACATGCAAACATATACATACACACACATACACTTACAGTGTACTTTTGATTTTCCTACTGAAACTTTAAAGAAAAGAAAATCAAACTTTCTTCTCTGCTTTTAGCAAACTGGAAGAGTAGTGAGAGGAGGGCAGAAAACTAACAATATGGTATAAACAAATAGTTGCTCATTCCATCAGTGCAAAAATCAGGTACAATTTGGGGGTATCTGCAATGGAGAATACCATCTGTATCCAGAGAAAGAATTGTGGAGTTTGAACAAAGATCAAAGACTATTACCATTAATTTAGAAAAAAAATACATTATCTTATTATGTAATTCTGCTATCTTTTATACTTTATTTTTCTTCCTTAAGGATATGATTTCTCTCTCATATCACATTCAACTTAGATCAGCATATACCATGGAAACAATGTAAAGACTAACAGACTTCCTTCTATGGGGGGGTGGGGGAGGGAAGAGAGATTAGGGGAAAAATTGTAAAATTCAAAATAAATTTAAAAAAACAAACAGTCAAAATGAGAAAGAAGATTGTAAAAGCTAAAAGAGGATCATAGCTTAATGCTCTCTAAAAGATCAGGTCAGTGGAATCAAACATCATCAATTTCATTTGAATTTTAAGAAGATTTAGAGACTTTCAGATAAGATGGTGATGTGTAAAGTCCTAGAGGAATGAAGCTCTCACATCAACAAGATCTAAACCATGACCAAAAAAAAACAATGACCATGAAGACCAAAGAGGAACCCCAGAAAGCTCCTTCAACCAGTTCTGAATTGCTCAAGAAAATGGCTAGGTTTTTGGAGTAGGAAAGAGGAAACTGAAGGCAATTTGAATTCTGGTAAATAAGGTCTAAAGTCAAATGGATTTTTGTCTAGATTAACAGTTAACATAGTCACAGTTAAAAGTACACAAATATCAGGAAGACTCCAAGAGGACTAAAGACAGCACCCCCATATGAGCCCCAGAAAGAGATAAGGCTACTACAATTATCAGTTGGAGATCACATCAAGAAGAGAGACAGACAGGGCTAGCACCTTCTCAGGTCTATCAGAAGACAAAGTAGCCAAGAACAAGGATTAATTCCAGTTACTCTGTCCATCACTAAAATGGAAGTAGCATACAGATTTTAGGGAAGATGGGGCAGGGGGAAAAAGAACATGTTTACCATATCTAAGAATAATATAATGAGGCAGAACCTGGTTCTAGAACAAATTCCCAATGAAAAAATTAAATGTAGACACATAAGTAAACAAATGAAAATTTCAAATATAATAAACAAATATATTAGGTTAAGAGAAATCCAAGCAGTACACCTAGAAGAAGAAAATAACTGCAAAATTAGTATATAAATAAAAGCTCAGAAAATAATGACCTGAACATAAGGGTTCCAAAAATGGAAGGAAAAAATGAAACAAGTGTTTAAAAATTAAAGTGGTGCTCCTTTGGAGGGTGAAATGGAAGGAAAAACAGAAGGAAGAAAAAACTTCACCTAAGTAAGAAATGTAGAAAAATGAGAATGGATCAAAGCACAACTATCCCTTTAGAAAACAAGAACTATTTTAACAAAATCAAAAAAAAATGAAAAAGTAAAAGAATATATACATTATCTACTGACCAAAAATCAAACAACAAACAACAACAAACCCTAACCTGAGAACATATCAAGGGAAAATTATTTAAAATCATCAGACATCCTATAACTATGACCAAACAAACAACCTGGTCAATATATTTTTAGAAATCCCAAAATAAAACTACCCAGATCTTTTAGAATTAGAGGACAATGTTAAAATAAAAAGAATCCACTTATAGCTTCCCAGAAAGAAATGCCAGTCTGAAAAATTCATAATTTTTTTTTCTTATTCAGTTTTGTTATTTTAAATTCCAAATTCTCTTCCTTCCCCCTCCCCAATCCCCCCAGTAGTTGAGTATATAAGAAACAAAAAACTGTTACCAATATTAAAAAAACATATTTTAGCCATGTTCCAGAAATCAAAATAATAAAACAAAGGGAAATATATATATATATATTTCAATTTGTACTCTGAATTCCTCTCTTTTCTATCTGGAGATAAATAGCACAATGTCACATTAGTTCTTTGGAATTGTAGTCAATCATTATGTTGATCAGAGTTACTAAGTTTTTCATAGTGGATAATCTTTACAATATTGGTTTTGCTCCCTTTATTTTACTTCTGTTCGCATATGTCTTACCAGATTATTTGGAAACAATCTCCTACATCATTTTTAACAGAACTGTAGTATTCCATCACATCTACATTTATACCATGGTTTGTTCAGCTATTCCCCAATTGATGACATACTCTCCATTTTCAGCTCTTTGTTACCACAAAAAAGAGCTGCTCTAAATATTTTTGAATATATAGGTCCTTTTCCTTTGTTCCCTTTGACTTTAGACCTAGTAATAGTATTACTAAGGTAAAGAGGATATATATAGTTTAATAGTTTTTTGAACAAAGTTCCAAACTTTTCCAGAATGATGGGTTTCAGAATTAGTTCATAGTTCCAATGATAGTATAACAGTATAGTCATTTATACATGTTCCCTCTAGCATTACTCAGTTTCCTTTTTTTGTCATTTTAGCCAGTCTTTTGGGTATGAGATAAGTGTTGCTTTAATTTGCATTGCTTTAATTAATGGTTTAGAGCACTTTTTCCCCCTTGTGGCTAGTGAGAGCTTTGATTTCTTCCTCTGAAAACTGCCTATTCAAGATTCCTTAACCATTTATCAACTAGAGAACAGTTCTTGTACTTATAAATTTGGTTCAATTCCCTATTTATTTGAGATATAAGAACTTAGCAAGAAAAATCTTGCTGAAAATATTTTTTCTCAATTTCCTACATTTTACCTAATGATAGCTGTACTGGTTTTACTTAATTTTATATAATCAAAATTATACATACTTCTTCATTCTCTTGATCTTGAAATCTTCCTCTATCCATAGATCTGACAGGTAATTTCTTCTAGGCTTCACTAATTTGTTTATTATATCATCTGTTATATCTAAATCATGTATTCATTTTCATTTTATCTTGATATATGCTGTGAGATATTGATCTATGTCTAGTTTCTGACAGACTACTTTCCTTATTTCCCAGAAATTTTCATCAGAGTTCTTGCCCCTGTAGCTAAGATCTTTGAGTTTATCAGGCACAGTTACTATGTTCATTTGTTTCCATAAATTGTAAACCTAATCTATTCCACTGATCAAGCAATCTTTTTCTTATCTAATACTAAATTGTTTTGATCATTATAACTTTGCAATGTATTTTGAAATCTAGTACTTCTAGATTTCCTTCCTTTACATTTTTTTTCATTGATTCCCTTAACATTTGACTTTTTGTTCTTCCAGATCAATTTTGTGGCTATTTTTTCTTGTTCTACAAAGTAATTCTTTGGTAATTTGTTAATATGGCACTGAATTAAAAAATTTAGGAAGTATTTTCATTTTATTATATTGACTCAGGCTACCCAAGAGCAATTAATATTTCTCCAAATATTTAGATCTACTTTTATTTGTTTGAGTAGTATTTTGCAATTGTGTTCATATAATTCCTGTGTATGTTATGGCAAATAGACTCCTGAGTATTTTATATTGCTATAGTTACTTTAAATGGAATTTCTCTACCTTTTCCTGTGGACTCATTAAGGAATTTCATGGCTAAAATTCTAAGATTCCCAATGAAAGAAAACTTATTTCCAGAAAGTTCAACTCTAGAAGCCAGAAAAGTATTCAAGTACAAAAGAACCAGCACTCAATTTCAATAAAAAGTCAATGATACAAGGAAAAAAAAAGCTTTGAATATAATATTTTTAAAGGTATAGGTTAAAGGATAAAACCAAGAATTGTTTGCTCTGAAAACTCTCTGTAGTATTTTAGGGGAAAATGTTAATATAAAAAGGACTTTTAACATTTTTAGTGGAAAAAAAAATCTGGGGAATGTCTTTGAAATGCAAACATAGGACACAAGGGAAACATAAAAAGTTCAGACAACAAAAAAAAAAGGAAACATTAAAGAGAACAGGAAATGACCAAGAAAAATAATACACCAATTCACTTGTGAAATGGCAGATATATATATAAAAAAAGAAAATAGAGGAGTAGAGAAAAGATAAATTCACCAGTTTCCAGTGTGGTAGCAAATTCTTACTAGGGGGATGAATTCTTATGTGGTTAAACAAGCCATACAGAATTCCGAGTGCTCATGATTCTATCCCGTTCAGGGTAACAGCAGCTTTCCTTTGCAAATGACTGGTCATTGGATTGATGTGCTGGGTTCCAAAGTTCTGAGGTTTACTGTGCCTCATATAGTTTTTGTCTTCATAATCCTTCAAGTCTTTTTTTTCCCATTTGGAAAAAAAACTACACTTTCCATTAACCCCTCTTGCTAATAATGGGCTATATTAAAAACTGAGATAGACCAAAAAACAATAAGATGAATGGAGTGGCTAACTCATGAATCTGACCTCCCTGAAGTGGGAAAAGGAGAATGAGAGAGAGAGAGAGAGACAGACAGACAGACAGACAGACAGACAGACAGAGACAGAAAGACAGTCTTTGAAATACAAATATATTCAATTCAAAAAGAAATCATGCAAGTGAACCAAGTGCAGAGAGGGAAGTTCAAGGTGGAGGGAAGAGTTGAGAAGGTAAGAAAAAAAAAAGAAATAAACTTTGGAGGGTTGTTCAAATAGGGAAGATTAAAAGGAGGGGGGAAAAGTATAAGACAAAGTGATCGGGACTAGATTAGATCCAAAGAAAAGAACGGTGTGGTGCAGAAATGAACAACTTCAGTTTTTGGATTGGTTGAGTTGAAGCAGAATGGATGAGCCAAACAAGTTCTGGCAACCAGAAAGTCACATCAATAGCATTGGGCCCCCTAAGTCAGTTAAATCTCTAAGACATTCTCAATAACTTTTAATGAAAAATTAAACAAAACTAGCTTAAATAGTGATGGAATGAATAGGACAGGAACTCATATTATTCTCACCATACCCACTTAATGATAAGGTCCTAAATTTGTCTTTTTTTTTAAGGTTTTTGCAAGGTTAAGTGACTCCTAAGGCCACACAGGTAGGTAATTATTAAGTGTCTGAGACCGGATTTGAACTCAGGTATTTCTGACTCCAGGGCTGGTGCTCTATCCACTGCGCTCTAGGGACTCTATATATTAAACTTACACATCTTCTTCCAAAGGCATGCTAGAGCTAGCTTATATTGGTTTGAGAGAGTCAATTGCTAAATTTTTGATGTGAGCACCTTGAAATCCTGTAAATTCCACAAACAGGGCTATTATTTATTGTTTTTGTTCATTATAGAGATTTTAGAAAGTGATAGGAAAATGTTAATAAGCAAATTTAATTTTAAAATAGGTCTTGGGGGGAGCTAGGTGGCACAGTGGATAGAGCACCAGCCCTGGAATCAGGAGTACCTGAGTTCAAATCCAACCTCAGACACTTAATAATTACCTAGTTGTGTGGCCTTAGGCAAGCCACTTAACCCCATTTGCCTTGCAAAAAAAAAAAAAAAAAAAACCTAAAAAGCAATAGGTCTTGCACATATTTGGGGGGGGGAGGGATAAAGTCAATTAAAGATTTGCCAGCACATTCCTGCTTACTTCTGGTTATAAATCAACACTAATACTGTCTGCTGGATTGTTTAGGAAAAGAGGGCAGAGGCTTGTCTATCTGAAGTCTTTTTTTTTTCCTGTGTGTTTGTGGCTCCAGGCATGAAATAACAAAAAGTACCATATTTTTTATTATGATCACACTAATATACAATATTTACATTTAAATTTAACTAACTTAACTTACCTTGCCTATAAAGTATATATATATATATATATATATATATATATATATATATATATATATATATATATATATGTATTATATGTTCAAAAGAAGAGATGTAATGTGTAATGAGGATGAAGGGCAACAGAAGTGGTGTACTTGCACTTGTGAAATATTAAAAGGACAGGGTGGCTAGGTGACACAGAGGATAGAGCACCAGCCCTGGAGTCAGGAGTACCTGAGTTCAAATCTGACCTCAGACACTTAATAATTACCTAGCTGTGTGGCCTTGGGCAAGCCACTTAACCCCATTGCCTTGCAAAATACTAAGATATATATATATATATATATATATATATATATATATATATATATATATATATATATTAAAAGGAACTATAGGGACAGCTAGGTGGCACAGTGGATAGAATATAGAATTTGAAATCAAGAACTCTTTTTGAGTTCAAATATGACCTGAGAAACTTACTAGCTATGTGACCCTGGGCAAGTCACTTAACTTTATCTACCTCAGTTTCCTCATCTGTAAAATTAGCTGGAGAAGGAAATGAGAGATTATCTTTGCCAAGAAAACCCAGATGGTGTCACAAAGAATTGGACAAGAATGAAAACAACTCAACAACAACAACAAAGGAACAAAGCAAGATTTCTAAAGAGTTGGATAGATGCTATATGAAGAAAGTGTGGAAAAAATGAAAACATTGATGAGAATCATGTAATAGTAGAATGAATAAAGGGATTTTCATCTATAAGAGGTAAAAGTTGCCATACCAGGCAAATTACTGATCAACCAAAGTATCATGACTAGTATAATTAAATTGATTGTGGCTTCCTAGTATATAATATAGCAAGCTATACCAGCAGTATGGTATAATGAAAATAAACTTGAGATTGATACCCCACCATTACTCCATAATTACCCAGAAAGAATGCTAGTCTGAGATGTGATAAAGAAATCTAAGGAAAAGTTACCAACCATTTCCCAACCAATATTCAGCCATTTCAGTCATGTTTAACTCTTCATGACTCCATTTGGGATTTTTGTGTCGGAGATACTAGAGAAGTTTACTATTTTCTTCTCCAACTCATTTTACAGTTGAAGAAACCGAGGTAAACAGAGTTAACTTACCCAGGGTCAGCGAGCTAGTGTCTTAGGCTATATTTGAACTCAGGAAGATGAGCTCTTGCCTCCAGGCCCAGCACTCTATCCATTGCACTACCTAGACATTGTCCTTTCCAGCAAAATAGAGACAAAGAGACAGTCTGTGGACATTGGGAACAAGGACTAGCCAGGAAAGTATTTTACAGAATCTTCCTGTGGGGAAACTGAACTGAAGACTTCATTTGTGAAATAGATTTAAAAAAATTCCCAAATCCAAAAAAGGATGAGTCTGATGCTATAAAAGAAACAAGGAAAAGAACCAACTAGCATCTCCATCACATGTTGAGTCAGAGATCCAGTGTGGATTGAGGAAGGGGCCTGAACTGAGAAGCGGTCAGCTTGTGTTTACAGACCTAGCAGTTAAGTAGTCATAGCCTTGAGGCCACACTTTAGGCAAGGATCAAGAATAGGAGTTGCATCTGTATAACTTAAATCTCTAATAAGTAAAATCTCAGATTGAACACTGAGCCCATTCTGAAACTCAAACCAAGAAGGATTCTGATGCTCTCCTCTGAACATATAAAGCTTGCTAGCTAGCTGATAAGAAACTGGAACCAGGCAACTATCCACTGGAGTTCCAAAGAGAGAAAAGATTACAGTTGTGTTGCCTAGAACCAAACTGTTTCAAGAACTTGTAAAACTCACACTAGGAAGGCAGTGATCAGATTTTGATTAGCTTAGAGTGTTGGCTGCACGGATATCTTTCAGGTGCCCAGTGAAAAAATGTTCAATATATAGAAGAAGCATTAAGACCCCAGAGAATGCTAATGAGGAAAAACCAGGTCCCAACATAACTACCAAAAGTATACAGAGCCTGACACTAAATCAGCATCCTAATATGGGAATTAAAATTAGAAAAAGGAGTAAGATACAAACCCTGAAGAAGAGAGTAATTTCAAACATATACTCAAGAAAAACTCAACTTAGATAAAAGCTCAAATAGAATTAATGCAAGAGATAAGAAAGATTTTTAAGTTTAAAAATTATTTTATAAATGAAATGAGAGTGGATTGGATAAAAAATGAGAGCTTTGGAGGAAAGTTGAAGAAGAATGATACATGAGATACAAAATAATTCTCAAGTTGAAACTCTTGAACATTTTAATAGGACATCCAGATTTAATGAATTCATGATACATTTTTAAAATTAAAAACAAAGTCAAAATACTGAAAAAATAGACAAAAGTATAAGTTATCCTGAATAAAAAACAATTGATGTGGGAAACATAAAGAAAAATAATTTGAGAATCATTGAATTTGAGTCATAATTTAAAAAAAAGAACCTGATCAGCATGCTTCAAAAAAACATGGGGGGGGTGCGGCTAGGTGGCGCAGTTGATAAAGCAACCAGACCTGAAGTCAGGAGTACCTGGGTTCAAATCTGGTCTCAGACACTTAATGATTACCTAGCTGTGTGGCCTTGGGCAAGCCACTTAACCCCATCTGCCTTGCAAAAAAAACCCTTAAAAAAATGGGGAAAAAATTGCCCATATCCCTTGGAACCAGACAGCAAAATGAAAATGGAAAGGATTTAAAAGTCACTTACAGAAAATTATAACTTCCAGAAATGTCATAGCCAAAATTCAGAGCTTCTGGGGTCACAGGAAAAAAATGATGAAAGCAGCCAGAAAAAAAATTGAAGAAAACTCAGCCAAGATCAGAGAAGATTTAAGAATTATGATTCTAAAGGAGCAGAGAGTTTAGAACATAATGTTCTAAAAGGTAAAAAATAGAAGTTTAAAATCAAATATGTTACTTAGAAAAACTAAGGATAATCTTGTTAGGCAGAGTGGCTGAAAATGAACCTTTAATTAAAACACAATAGCATTTTGAGAGAGAACAAAAAATTCACTAGGGAAGAAAGGTGGTGGTAGAATTTGGGGAACCATCTTACATAATCAGAGAGAATGTAAGTAGGACAAAGAGGAGAGGGAAATCTTACTTCAAGCAACCAGATCAAAAGAGGGTAGAATACATATACACATGCACATGCACATATGTCCTCAAGTGGGTGAAGAAGTACATTTAATTCAGTGGGGTAAAAGGAGAAAATGGGAAGAAAAGAATGGGGGGGAGATAAATAAATCAGTGAGTCCCTTTCTCCACATGGGTCAGCATAGAGAGACCAACACATCTGTAGACACTGAGGACAAACAAAAGATGCATAAAAAATTTTATAAAGCTTTTTGGAATAGCAAAGAATTGGCATCTGAGGGCAAGTACCTTCAAGTTGGAAAATGGCTGAACAATTATGGCATATAACTTAAAGCTTAACACGGTGCCTGGCAAAAAGCAAATGTTTATTAATTTGTTTGATACAAATGTGATAAAATACTACTGAGTTGCAAGAAATTGTGGAGGAAATAGTTTTGGGAAAATCTGGGGAAGACGTATAAATTAATACAAAGTGAAGTGAGCAGAACCAAAGGAAAAAATATACAGTGCTATTAATATTGTAAAGATTAAAAAAGGAGCGGCTAGGTGGCGCAGTGGATAAAGCACCAGCCCTGGAGTCAGGAGTACCTGGGTTCAAATCCGATCTCAGACACTTAATAATTACATAACTGTGTGGCCATGGGCAAGCCACTTAACCCCATTTGCCTTGCAAAAATGTAAAAAAAAAAAGATTAAAAAAACTTTTAAAGATGGGAACTTTGATCAAAACAAAAATATAAATTGCTCAGGTTAAATGAAGAAGAAATTAAATACTTAGGGGTGGCTTGGTGGCACAGTGGATAAAAGCACCAGCCCTGGAGTCAGGAGTACCTGGGTTCAAATCCAGTGTCAGACACTTAATAATTATCTAGCTGTGTGGCCTTGGGCAAGCCACTTAACCCCATTTGCCTTGCAAAAACCTAAAAAAAAAACAAAACCCTATCTTAGAAAAAGAAATTCAACAAACTATCAATAAACTCCCTAAGAAAAAAATCCCCAGGGCTAGATGAATTCACAAGTGAATTCTAGCAAACATTTAAGCAACAATTGGTTCCAATTCTATATTCTGCCTAATTCCTTCTATGTCATCACTATGGTACTGATACCTAAACCAGGAAGAGTCAAAACAGAGAAAGAAAATTATAAACTAATTTCTCTAATGAATATGGCTGAAAAAAATCTTAAATAAAATATTAGCAAAGTGATAACAGCAAATTATCACTAGGATAATATACTATGACCAAGTAGGATTTATCCCAGTAATGCAGGGTTGGTTCAATACTAGGAAAACTGTCAGTATAATTAACTATATCAATAACAAACCTGTCAGAAATCATATAATTATATCAATAGATGCTGAAAAAGCCTTTGACAAAATACAGCACCCATTCCTACTAAAAACACTAGAGAGCATAGGAATAAATGGATTGTTCCTTAGAATGATAAGCAGTATCTATCTGAAACCATCAACAACCATTATATGCAATGGGGATAAGCTAGAGGCATTCCCAATAAGATCAGGGGTGAAACAAGGATGCCCGTTATCACCACTACTATTCAATATTGTATTAGAAATGTTAGCTACAGCAATAAGAAAAGAAAAAAAATTGAAGGAATTAGAATTGAGAAGGAAGAAACAAAACTCTCACTCTTTGCAGATCATAGCCATAGATATAGAGAACCCTATGTCTTTAGTTACTAGAGAATCCTAAAAAATCATCTATAAAGCTACTAGAAACAATTAGCAACTTTAACAAAGTCATAGGATGCAAAATAAGCCCACATAAATCCTCAACATTTCTATACATTACTAGCAAGACACAGCAGCAAGAGCTTTTTTAAAAAGAGAAATCTCATTTAAAATAACTTCAGACAACATAAAATACTTGGGAGTCTACCTGCCAAGGCAGACTCAGACTCTATGAAAATAACTATAAAACATTTTTCACACAAATAAAATCAGACTTGAATAACTGGGTAAATATCATCTGCTCAGGTTGAGCTAATATAATAAAAATGATAATTCTACTTAAAATAAACTACTTATTTACCAATCAAACTTCCCAAAAATTATTTTAATGAGCTAGAAAAAATTGTAACTAAATTCACAGGGAGAAACAACAAGTCAAGAATATCAAAGGATTTAATGAAAAAAAGTGCAAAAGAAGGCAACTTGGCCTTATCAAATCTCAAATTTTATTGTAAAGTATCAGTCATCAAAACTGTCTGGTACTAAGAAACAGAGTGGATGGAGTAATGGAATAGACTAGGTGCAAAAGAGACAGTAGGAAATGATTATAGTAATCTGCTGTTTGATAAATCCAAAGAGTCTAGGTTCTGGGATAAGAGCTCACTCTTCAATTAAAAAAATAAAAGACTTGGGAACTTTGATTAACAACAAAAAAATAACCACAAATTCAAAGGATTCATGATGAAATATGATACCCACCTCTTAAAAGAGAGCTGAGGGCCTCAGAGTGAAGATTAAAGAATATTTTTTCTTTTCTTCTTTTTTGAATATAGCTTATTTGGAAATTTGTCTTGTTTGATTATACATATTTGTAACCTAAGTTTTTTTCCTTGCTTTCTTAATTAGTAGAAAGAGGGAGATAGGAGAGAAAAAGAAATAGGAGTTAAAAATAAGATAATTGAATTTAAAAAAAAAGGAAAAAAAATAACATGGTAAAATACTATCATACACTATGAAATGGTAAAGGACATGATTTCTGAGAAACCTGGGAAGATTTGCATGAACTGATACATGTTGAAGTGAACAGAACCAGGAAAACAAATTATTAAATTATTAAAAACAATATTATAAAAACAATTTTTGAAAGACTTGGGAACTCTGATTAATATAATGACCAGCCACAACCCAGAGGACTAATGCAGGAACACACTTCCTTGAGAGAGAAAAAGGCTGAGAGTAGAATGAGATGTGTGTACATGTCTATGTCTATGTCTGTGATGTCTATGTCTATATATACACATCTATTGTTTTACACATAGACTATGCAGAAATTATACATCATTATATCAGGGTCTTTTCTTTCTTTCTCAATTGGTGGAGGAGAAGTGGGAAGAGAAAACATGTTTTTATACTTATTTAAAAAACAATTTTTAAAAAATGATGGGCAACTCGAGCAAGGGAGCTTTGCATAACTGAATTAATCCAAAATGTTCTCATACCTATCCTTGTTGACTATTCTCCTATGACTAAATAAATCTCTTTTGTTTACTCAGAAAACAATGGGATGTTTGAAGTGTTCGGACCTCCAGTGTAAGGGTTTGCCAAGCCTTTTCAGGTCTTTTCTCCACCTTTGGTGTCCATCTGTAATCTACAGCTCCAAAAAGCTGTAGCAGGCATAGCAGGCAAATACTAATAAAATCATCTTGGCAAACAGACTGAACCAGGTTCAGGGGAACAGACAGATGTCAAACCCAAACTCAGTGCTTTAGGGTAATTTCTACCCCAATCATCTGAAGTCTTCACTTAGTAAATAGGCAAATGAGAACAATTTGAAGACATTTGAAGCAGATATTGCAAAACACTTAGAGCTTAGTCAGACATCAAAGATGCCTAGGTTATCGATGATCCCAGGCCATGACCAGTTGTCTTAACTTTTTTTTTTGCCACTGGACTCCGATGGTTTTGGAAAAGAGAGGCTGCTAACTTTGTGCAACTCTGCCTTATTTAAATCCAATTAAATTCATAAGTCCAGAAAAGGAAAATAACACCAAAACACCTACAAATAAAGACCAAAAAAAATCCTAACTTAAACATAAGATCTCTTAAAATTCCTAAAATCATAAAGCAAGATTTAAAAAAAAAATCACATTTTTATTAAAATGAAAATGATACATAAGTAATATATTCCTTAAAATTTAGATTAGGAACAAATAAAAGTTGACAAAAATTTTTTAAAAATCCAAAGAATTTTAAAGGAAAATTTAAGGTATCTCATTTTTTAAAAACTGACCTAGAAATCAGATCAGAGAGATAATTTAAGAATCATTGAACCATCTGAAATCTGTAAAAAAAAAAAGAAAGAAAATGTATATCACATTTCTTGAAATCAGGAAAGAAAGCTCCCCCAGAAATACTAGAACAAAACTTCCAGGATTATTATAAACAAAATGCAGTACTTCTAAGTCATAGAAAAAATATAAACAATCAGAAAGAAAGATTTCAAGTACCAAGGAACCACAGTGAGAATTATATAAGATTTAGAAGCTACTAAAATAGAGAGTATAGTATACCATAGTTCAAAAGGCAAAAGATACAAGACTACTCCATAACTCTATGACTTCTCTATCAAAACTTAATATAATACTTGGGGGTGGGGTGGGGGGAATGTATCTTCAAAGAAATAAGAAACTTTAAAGCATTCCTGATGAAAAGACCAGAGCAAAGTAGAAATTTCAAAATAACACAAATCAAAAGAAATGTAAAATGCTAAATACAATATATATTCAATAACCATGCCTATGAATATGAATGGGATAAAGTCATCCAATAAAATAGAAGAGGACAGCAAAAATGGATTGGAAGGGAGAATTCAACAATATATTGCTTTGTGAGAAAAATATTTGAAACTTACACAGAGTTGAAATAAGGGATCAAAGCAAATCTACTGTGTGTCAACATTTTGCTGCCCTTCCCATTAGATTGTAAGCATCTTGAGGGTAGGAACTGCCAGTTTGCTGCCTTTCTGCCAGACAGTATCTGGCACTATTAGACACTTAATGATATTTGTCCTTTTTTTTTTTAGTTTTTGCAAGGCAATGGGGTTAAGTGGCTTGCCCAAGGCCACACGGCTAGGTAATTATTAAGTGTCTGAGGCCGGATTTGAACTCAGGAACTCCTGACGCCAAGGCCAGTGCTCTATCCACTATGCCACCTAGCCACCCCTGTCCTTCATTTTCAATGACATCAGGGAGTGATACCAGACAAGTGAATTGGAGATAAAGTAATCCATAGTCTGCTTGAGGTATAATCCCAGTAGTAGAAATTTCTGAGCAAAAGGTATAGATATTGTAATTGTTTAATTTATATAATTTCAAATTTCTTTCCAAAATGATTGAACTGATTCACAACTCCACCAACCAGGTAGCTATCTTCAGACCCTCCAACATTTACTTTCTAACTTTAGTCATCTTTTCAATTTGCTAGATGCGAGTAGAAACTTCAGGGTTGTTTTGACTTACATTTCTTATATTATTAGTGATAGGGAGCATTCAAAAAAATTTTTCCAGACTATGATGGTATGTACTTAGAGAATTGTAGAGGGCCTTGGGCAAGTCACTTAACCCCAAGAGAGTCAAGTAAAATTAATCTGAAACAATAACTTCACCAAAGTTGCAGAAAATAAAATAAATCCCTATAAATAATACAATTATAGAACACTGTTTATAGAAATAAAGATAAATCCAAATAATTGAGAAATTATTGTTCATAAGTAGATCAAGGTAATATAACAAAATTTATATTATTTCCTAAATAAGTTTACCAATTCCACATCACACCATTCAAACTTTCAAAGAATTACTTTATAGAGTTAGAAAAAAATGATAATAAAATTTATCTGGAGGAACACATCAGGAATCTCAGAAGAAATTGTAAAATTATAAAAACAAAGTGAACAGAAAAGGAACTAGATTTGAAATTATACTAAAAACAGTAATCAACAAATCAATTTAGTACTCATTAAAAAACAAAGGTTAATCAGTGAATCAGATTAGGTATACAAAATTCAGAAGCAATTGAACCTAGTAGCTCAAGATTAGAAGGTAAATCATTAACTCTCTAATGTACTCAAAAGAGATGAGGAAAAGGTCATATAAATACACAAATAATTATAGTTGTTTTTGTAGTGACAAAAAACTGCAAACAAAAGGGGTGTCCATCAATTGAGAAATGGATGAATAAATAATGGCATATGAATGCAAAGGAATACTAATTTGCTTTAAGAAATGATGTAAGAAGGGGTGGTTAGGTGGCGCAGTGGATAGAGTACTGGCCCTGGAGTCAGGAGTACCTGAGTTCAAATCTGGCCTCAGACACTTAATAATTACCTAGCCGTGTGGCCTTGGGAAAGCCACTTAACCCCATTTGCCTTGCAAAAAACTAAAAAAAAATTATATAGGAAACAATTCTTTTAAAAGAAACCTGGTAAACTGATGAAGATTAAAGAGAACAGAACTGTGAAAATAATTTATTTTACAAAAATAACACTATAAAAATGATGAATTTTGAATGACTTCAATGATCAATGATCAGCCGTGATTCCAGAGGATTAATGATGAAAAATGCTACTCATTGTCAGGCAGATATATCACTAGTTAATATGTAGAAGGATTCAAATTTTGGACATGGACAAAATAGGATATTTTATAAGGGTTCATTTTGTGCTTGAATTGGGCAGCTAGATGGCACAGTGGAAAGAGCATTGGCATTGAAGTCAGAAGAATGGGATTTTGAATCCAGCCTCAGACATTTGTCACTTAATAGCTGTGTGACCCTAGGTAAGTCACTTAACCCTGATTGCCTCACATCCAGTGCCATCTCCAGGCACCCTGACTCATATCTGGCCAATGAAATCCAGAGGGCTCTGGAGAAAGTGAGACTGGTGACTTAGCACAGCACCCCCTCCCTCAAAATTCAATTTGTGTGCTTGTCATGGCATCACTTCCCTGAAGTCATGGTCCTCTTTGAGAATGAAGGATAAAACATCATTTTGTTGTTGCTATTATTATTTTTTATAGTGGGGGGAGGAAAGATAAGAGGGAAAAAATAAATGCTCTATTATTGAATAAAATAAAATTTAGGATGAGGAAGAAAAGAGAATAAATATTTATAGGGGAACTATTCTGTACTAGGCATTATACTAAGTGATTTGTACAAATATTATCTTGTTTATCCACTTAAGTCTTGTGTCTTTTAAATTTTTTTTTCTTATTGTGTTATGCTCTGAAAAGAATGTGTTTAGTATTTTTGTCTTTTTACCTTATTTGCATTATCTCTGTGTTCCTATGCATTGGCAATTTTTGACAAATGTTCATGTGCTGCCATGAACTATATGGGTTCTTTTGTGACTCCATTCAGAAGACTTTTGCATCTACTTTCTCTAACTAAATGACAGGATTTTAATGAGATGATGCCCTACCAAATCAACATCTCAAAACTGCAAGGAACTCAAAGTTTTCAAAATATAAAAATATAGTGATCAAAATAAGAATTATATGAAATGGGATGAAATATGCATTATCCCTGTCAATCTGTCTCCTAATGGAATTGTATTTAATTTTAGTGAGCCTCTGGAAGATGAATCTCCATCCTGAACTTTGTTGTTCAGTAATGTCTTACTCTTTTTTTTTAATTTTAGAAAGGTTTTATTTATTTTGAGTTTTACAATTTTTCCCCCAATCTTGCTTTCCTCTCCCCATTTCCCCACACACACACAGAAGGCAGTTTGCTAAGTCTTTACATAATTCCCATAGTATGCATTGATCTAAGTTGAATGTGATGATAGGGAAATCATATCCTTAAGGAAGAAACATATAGTATGTGATATAGCAGAATTACACAATAAGATAACATTTTTTTAAAACTAAAGGTAATAGTCTTTGGTCTTTGTTCAAACCCTACAATTCTTTCTCAGGATATAGATGGCATTCTCCATTACACATATCCCAAGATTATGCCTGATTGTTGCCCTGTTGGTATGAACATGTCCATTAAGGTTGATCATCACTCCCATGTTGCTGTTAGGGTGTACAATGTTCTTCTGGTTCTGCTCATATTGCTCAGCATCAGTTCATGCAAATCCTTTCAGGCTTCCCTGAATTCCCATCCCTCCTGATTTCATCACATACATATACCACAGTTTGTTAAGCCATTCCCCAACTGATGGACATTCCCTTAGTTTCCATTTCTTTGCCACCACAAACAGAGCTGCTATGAACATTTTTGTAGGGTGATGTTTTTATCCTTTAGTAATGTCTTACTCTTCATGAGTACATGAGCCATAGAGACAATGGGGTTTTCTTAGCAAGGATACTGGAGTGGTTTTCAAACATTTTCTTTTCCAGTAGATTAAGGAAAACAAATTAAGTGACTTGTCCAGGATCATGTAACTAGAAAGCTTCTGAGACTAGATTTGAACTCAGGTCTTCCTGACTTTAGGCACAAGGCTCTATCTACTAAACTATCTGACTTCTTCTTGATTCTTTATTAAACTATGAACAATAGTTACTTCATCCACCCATTCAATAGGTCAGAGAATATAACATATTTAAAAATAAAAGCCAAATTACAACCTGTCCCAGAACAATTTCTACCTGAACTAAACCAAACAAGAAGAGAGAAAAAATTTTTTGATAATCACAACAGCAATAATAATAATAATAATAATAATAATAATAATAATAATAGTATTAATAATAGCTCCCATTTCTTGCCCTGATTTGCAAAATACTTTATAAGCTTTATCTTGGTGCTATTGGTATCTTATTTCACAGATGAGGACACAGACTAGACTCAGGTTGAGTAGGTTACCTGAGGTTACTCTACCAGTAGATGAGGTTTTTAAGTGAGGTTTGAACCCATGTCTTCCTGATTACAAGACCGGGTATACCACTACACCAGATGTGACCTTTTTTTCCCCCTTTTCTCAAAATCCTTCTGATCCTGACAATGTTATGTCAGGGATAAATGATGTGGTTAAATTCAGGATTTACCTCTTTAAATCATTTTGAAATATCCTCCGGAAAATCAAGGGACATCTCTCTCTTGGAGAGCTCAGAGGGTCACAAGTCCTCCATGCATTCTTCCTGCTTCATCAGGATATCCTGCAATTTCACTTCAGACTCTGTGGATGAGCCCTGACCATTGTGTTTCCTAAGTCTGTGAAGGGGAGGGTCAGCAGAAGTCAAAGCAGTTGCACCAAGCAGAGGAAAAAGTAACTATGGAAACCTGTGTTATCAGCATCCTCCATGTATTTCCTCACCTCCTCCCCAGTCCTCCAGCCCAACCCCTTGAGAGTCAAGCTCCTTCCCACCCAAACCCCCAAGCTTAGAAACTCATCCACAGGGCTGGGATGGCATCTGATCCCTTAATTCAAGTGACTTTGGGTCAGTTCACTGATTTGTCCTAAGGTTCAGTCAGGCTAAAGCCCAGTCTCAGTAGATGGAGTCTTTGATTAGCTGTCTCTTGGGTTCTCCCTGTCTAGGTTTATTGACCCTGCTGCAGTTTGTGACCCTGAGCTGTATTTCTTCCTCCGAAGCTCCCATTGCTCCGTCGTTGGTACCCAGGGTCAAATCTAGCTACAATTTTGGCCGGACTTTCCTGGGACTTGACAAATGCAACGCCTGCATCGGGACATCCATTTGTAAGAAGTTCTTTAAAGAAGAAATCAGGTCAGAAATTCAGACAAATAATTCTGAAAGGAAAAAAAAAACCCTCTATTCCCAAGACCTTTGCTAAAGACAAAGCAGTATGGAATTTATGAGCTAGAGTTGTTTTGATCCCTTTTGATCATCATAGCAATGGTTTGGAAAATGCCGGGAACTGAGTCAGATTTCAGCTCTCAATATGATATTTAAAGTTGGGGTGGGGGTGGGGGGGTTAAATATTTCCTTTTTATAAATAGATCTGCCTTGGACAGATAGAAACACTGCTTTTGTATAGAGCCATAGTCCAGCAGGCTGAACTCACAGAAGAATTACTTCCCAAAGCCAGGATGTTTCCCATTCTGAGCTGGGGACCATAATAGTGAGAAGACCTAGCCAATGCTAACTTTCTTATTCCCAGAGCACTCACTGAAAGAATCAGGTAGATTCTGGCAGTTGGTATTCCTCCTCCTCAGGTGTTCTGAAACCCTTAAGCTCCCTGAAGCATGTAGTTCAATTTCTTCCCCAGATAAATGATCTAAGGCCTCTAGAAATTCTTGAGTAAAATTCTCTCCTTTTTTTTCTGGCTTTTTCCTACAATTAAGGTTGGATTCTTTTAGTTAATTCTGGGCAATAATGTGGACATAACCTAGGTTCCCTTTTAAAGAGATTTTAGTTGCCATAAAAAAAATCAGTTTCTATCCATACCTGTGATAAAAAATGTGCAAAGACAGATCAGGACCCAGTCCTGTCTTTGTCCATCTCTAACTGTATTTGGAAGGCTTTTCATTCCCACTGAGAATATCTGATAAATTGCTAAATGATCTTTTTATCTCAGATTCCTAGCATAGTTCCCGGTGCATTCTAGGCACTTAAATTTTTATTGATTGATTATTTTAAAGGAAAAAATATTCTGAAAATGTGGTTTAGGAAGATAGCCCAGAATCTGGAATCAAAGGATCTCAATTCATCAATCAATCAACAAGCATTCGCCAACAGCTTTGTGCAAGGAACTGGGCTAGGAAGACAAAGAATGAAAAGATTTTTTACTCATAGTGATTTAAAGCCTGATGAATATAAAATACATAAAGCATAAATGTAAAGTTAATAAATGCATACACACAAAAAAAAGTCAATTTGAAGGTTCTTCTAGCTTTCCTTCTCTGGATTTCCTCATCTCAAAAATGAAAGCTCTAAGATCTCTTTTAGATCTGACATTCTGTAATTCTATATCACCTGAAGTGTTTCCAGAGGCTGATAGAACCTGCCCAAATTTGATACTTATATATTCATATAACAGAGATAGAGGCATGCTGGTAAATGTTTAATAACAGGCTCTAAAGGGGGTGTTGATAAGTGCCAGTTTGTCTAAATTATTAACATTTACTCCTTTGCTTTCTTAAGTCTAGGCAACCAATAGTCAAATAAGAAAGCAAGAAACCAATGCTACAAATCAATTTGTAGTATCTGCTGATTTTTGACTTATTGCTTACTCACACTACAAAATTTAATAAACTCTCACTTAGCTAGTTCAGACTGACTCCAACATATCCTTAAATAGGTGTATTTGGGAGGAAAGGAGTGTTTTAGCGTTACTTCATGCTATCCTTTAACACTTCAGAGACCAGGCACTGAATGATTCCTTGGCTTTGACTTACATACTTTCCACTGAGCTTAGAATATTTTACCACACCTGTGGCAGAGGTGAGACATTCTCACTCTCAATCTCTCCCACACTACCTTGGAGTGTGAACTCTTTTTGCCAAGGTAGTTAAAGGATCTTTTTCAAAAAATTTTTTGTTTCATTTTAAACTCAAATACAAAATGAGAAAAAGAAGAAAAGGAACATTTCCAAGTATACAGCAGAACATGAGAGGATTAAATATAAAACAAAAGATTTCTTCTAAAACTGATTACCTTTCTTTAAGCTTATGTCATAAATAATACACATTTTTTGAGAAATTACCCAGGTTTTCTGGGTTACCTTCTAAGTTTTCCTTTGTTCTTTGCCGTTCAATTTTTTTTATTTCTCCCTCCCTATACCCCCAAGAAGGCTAAATTAAATATGAATATATATTTGTATATATACACATATACTTTAGACACTCATATATACATATATATGAAACCATACTATTCATCTTTCACTTTGTCAGTGCTTTCTCTGAAGGTAGTAACATTTTCCTTCATAGGTTCAAGTCTTTCCCTGTTTTTCTAAATCAATCAGCTCTTTTTCTTTTTTTATCACTTAATTTTCCATCACAATCATACATCATAGTTTGTTTAGCCATTTCCCAATTAAAGGGCATCTATCAATCTGAATAGTGTAAAATAATACCTCAAAATTATTTTAATTTGCAGTTCTCTTATTGATAATGATTTAGATTTTAGAGCATTTTTTCTAGTCTTTTATTTATTCATTGAAAAACTATCTGCTTATATCCCTTGACCATTTATTAATTGATATTATATTATATTCATATTCCAATGAATTTGACAAAGTTCTTTACATATTTGAGAAATAAGATCTTTATCTTATCTGAGAGATTGTTTATGAAAGTTCCCCTCTCCCCCCCCACACACATACTTTTCTTCTTTCCTTCTAATCTTGGCTTGGGTTTATTTATATAAGAATTTTACAATTTATTATAATTGAAATTATCCATTTTAAACTTCAACATTGCTCTCTATATTTTTCTATGTATATTATTCTCCTATCTATGAATCTGATAAGTAATATGTTCCATGATCTAGTTTTCTTGTGATATCTACTTTTATATCTAGGTCATGAATCAATTTTTACCTAATCTAGTTATATGGATTAATAAATTGGTCTATGCCCAGTTTCTGCCACGTTGCTTTCCAATTTTTCCAACAATTTTTGCCAAATAGTGAATTTTTAACCCCCAAACTTAAATCTTATAGAAAGTTACTATATAGTCCTTTGCCCCTGTGTGCTGTATATCTATTCTGTTTCACTGATCTGTCTTTCTATTTCTTAGTCAGTTAGTTTTGATATTTACTGCCTTATGCTATAGTTTAAAGTCTAGTACTAATAAATCTTTTTTCTTTATATTTTTTCCTTAATTTCTTTGAAATTTTTGCCTTTTGGTTCTTCCAAATGAATTTTACTATGCTTCTTTCCCTAACTCCATAAAATAAAGTTTTTAGTCATTTAGTAGGTATGGCATTGAATAAATAGATTAGTTGAGTAAATTACTCCTTTTTATTATGTTACTTTGCCAATCCATGAACAATAATATTTCTCCCATTATTTAAATTTGATTTTATTTGTCTAAAGAATGTATTATATTTATGTTCATGAATTTCCTGTAGACCTCTTTTGGCAGGCATACTCTCAGGTATTTTATACTGTCTTGTTATTTTACATGGCCTAAAACAATATTGAATAACATTGTTCACATATTCTTGTTTCCCTATTTTTCTCTTTTTAATTAAATGTGTTTTAGCTCTAACTTTGGCTGAGATCATGCTACTCCTGCTTTTTTTACATAATAAATTTGACTCTAGATCAAGGATCTTAAAAGCCAAACAGATTCCAATACTCAGCAGCAGGTACTGGATGAAAGCAGTATTTTACAATGAAATAAATCCTGTTTAGAGTATTGTCCTACTTACCACCATATTGGGCAAAGTCACAGAATGCTAGATTTAGAGCAAAAAAGGACCTTAGAGTTTACACCTAGCCCCTTCATTTTACTGTGGTGGCAGCAGATCTAGAAAGGCTAAGTGATGATTTGATTAGTCACTAACAGGTAATAAATACTCTTTCTACTGGACCACACTGACTCTTCTCTCTAGACTTTAGCTTCCTCATTTGTGAAATAAAAGGGTTGGACTAGAGAAGTCTTCAAAGTCCCCTATGCTTCTAAACCTATGATCCTAACATAACCTTTATACTCAGGCTTCAACTTGATTACAGGGTTACCCTTCAAAAGGCTGGGGGCAAAAACAACCCCTCTGAGTTTCTGTTTGTTCATCTGCCAAAAAAAAAAAAAAAACAAAAAAAAAAAAAACTTGTTACAGCTTGCCCTTAGAGAAGGACCAAAACATTTCCTTTTTAAAAATTTTTATTTTTGAAACTTCATTAAATATTTCCCAATTACAAGTAAAAGAATTTTTAACAGTCTTTTTTTTAATTTAACAATAATTTTAGCAATCATTTTTTGAGTTCCAAATCCCATCCCTCCCTCTTCCTTGAGAAGGCAAGCATTTTGCTTTCAATTATATGAATGAGATCAAACTAGACATACTTCCACATTAACTATGATGCAAAAGAAAATATAAGCAAAATAAACCAATAAAAATGAAGAATTTTTTTAAAGTATGCTTCAATTTGCATTCAGAATTCAATGGTTCTCTCTCTCTGACATGAACAAAATATTTCCAAGAATTTAGACCTTAGAGATCATCTAGTTCAACCCTTTTTTTTCTCATATAGATGAGCCCACGTAGATTGTGACATATTCAAAGTCACAGAAGTGGTAATTGTAGAGTAAGACTTGAACTCAGGTCTTCTCATTTCCAATTCATTTTGAGTCCCATTATATGACACTGCCTCTCTCTACACTTTCTAATCCTGGATGTTTGTGGTCTGATATATAACCTTGAGCAAATCATTTCATTTCTTTGGAATTTATCTTCCTCATCTATCAAATGAAGGGGATTGGATTAGATCAGCAGTTCTCAAACATTTTGGCCTCAGGATCCCTTTACATTCTTCATACTATGAGCTTTTGTTTATGTGAGCTATTTTATTTACAAATAAAGATGATAAACATGTTCATATAAAAAAATACAAAAATACTTTTTTTCCAAAATAAAAAATTAATGAGAATGGGTTTTTATATATATTATGTATGTATATATATAAATTACATTTTACCTTTTTTTTGCAAATCTCTAATTTCTGATTTAATAAAAAAAATCTGTTTTCTCATATCTACTTTTGCATTCAGTCCTTTGCAATATGTTGTTTTGGTTTGCTTGGGCCTCACAGAGGCCCAATATATTCAGAAAAGGATTGCATCTTATTACTATTATGAAAATAGTTTTAATATCTTAGACCCCCTGAAAGGGTCTCTGTAACCCCAGGGTCTGCGGACCACACTTTGAAAATCTCTATCCCCTCTATTTCAATTTGACATTTTAACATCCTAGGATTCTGTGACCAGTGTCTTAAAATCTGTTCAAGATAGAATAATTTTGTTTCTATCATACCCTTTTCTCTTCCAGTTTTTGCTGCCCCATTTAGAGACTTACCTGACAACATAAGATACCTCTACCCTTTTCCCTCAACTCACTTCAAAAAGCTCAAGATTTCAAGGAAATGAAAAATAACCCTTCTTCACAGAGGTCTTAGGGACTCTAGAGATGAAGGACTTTATTGATTAGAGCAGGAAGGGACCTTTACAATCTCTGGACCATTTTACAGAAAAGGAAGCTGGGGTCAAGAGAGGTGAAGTTATTTATCCAAGGTTTTACAGCTGGTGAGTGGTAGAGTCAGGATTCAGTCCAGTTCCTCTGACTTCAAATTCAGAGGAGAGCAGATAAAGTTTCATTCTACCCTGTATCCTCTTCCTTTCACCTTCCTCTTTCCTTCAGTTTATTTGGTTTTGGGTAGGCTTATTTTAATCTAGGATTAATCCTGCCTCTTATAGCATCAAGCTTCCAAACTAATGTGATGGTGGACAAACCTCTTGAGAGGGGATTCAACTAGCTAGTCCCTAGGGTCCCTTCTAGCTCTCTCTCATTCTAAAACTTAAAAAGGATAATGTTGCCCCTCCACCCCCACATCCTCACCTCCCCCCACTATACACATTCATGTGTAGCTCTTCATTCAATTGTCTGGTCCTAAAAAGAAAATTCTTTTTTTGCAGGTTTGACAACTGGCTTGCTTCCCACCTCAAACTCCCTCCTGATTACGTCTCTACTTACCCTGCAAACTACTCAGATGATTCCAAAAGCTGGCGCCCAGTGGAGATTTCCAGGCTAATAAGTAAATACCAAAATGAACTTTCTGATAGGAGAATCTGTGCCTCAGCTTCTGGTTCAAAGAACTGCAGCATTGAAAGAGTCCTGAGGAAAACAGAAAGAGTTCAAAAGTGGCTGAAGGCAAAGCGCCTCACTCCAGATCTGGTGCAGGTAAGGGAGAAGCTAAATACACGCATTCTATGAATTATATAAATACATGCATTCTAATGTCCAAGGTACATGCTAAAGAAACCCTCTTTTTATGATATCCCTGAGGTTGTCTTGTGCCACAGTTTGGGTATGTGTCAGCGAATTCTTGGGCCAGAAATGTTGTCCATCTGAATCATCCAATGAGCATTTATTAAGTACTAACTATATGCACTCTGCTAAGTGGTAGGGATAAAAAGAAAGGTAGAAAGTAGCCCCTGACCTCAAGGAACTCTCAATGTAATGAAGGAAAGCATTGGAATAAGAGCACTAGAGAAAGACTTTCAATAGAAGATGGGATTTTATCTGAAATTTGAAAAAAAACAGGGAACTCAAGAGATGGTGATGGGGAAGGAAAACTTTCTAGGCATGGTAGATAGAGAAAATTCCTGGAGTAGAGTAAGTATATTTATTCATCTATATACAGTACATGGAACTTCTCATGTAAACATCTAAAACACATGAACATGTGCTCTGTCTCTGTCTCTCTTCTCTGTCTCCGTCTCTGTCTTTGTCTCTGTCTCTCTGTCTCAGTCTCTCTAGCTCTCTATGTCTCTGCCTGTCTTTCTTCTTTCTCTGTCTCTCTCTTCTCTTTCACTCTCCTCTATGTGTGTATTTATCTCTGTCTCTTTGTCTCTTCTCTCTTCTCTATCTCTATCTGTGTGTGTGTCTCCCCTAACTTAGAAGATATTGGTTCTACCTCTATCATTGTTGGCTATCAGCCTCTTAGAGGCAAGTATAGGTAGTACAGAAAAAGGTTCTGCCTAGAATCTAGAAGACTTGAATTCAAACCCCACTTCAGACACTTAATAGTTGTGTGATGTTGAGCAAATCACATACTCTCTTTTCCTCAGTTTCCTCAACTATAAAACAGAACTGATAATAACACCTTCTTTCCAGGGTTGTTATGAGAATCAAATGACAGAATATTTATAAAAATTCCTTAGTCTCAGTGCCTGGAATAATAAGTGTTGTTATTCTGTGTATCTAAGGCAATGGCCCCTAAATTGGGAATTATAAAATGACCCCAAAGCAGGGAGGAAGATCAGCTAAAGAAAGGGTGAGAAATTCCCACCCTCTCCAAAATTCTCCCAATCTTAAGGAGGATTAGCTGGAAATTTTCTCCAGGGTATCAGCATTCAGAGAAGAGGAGAATAAAATTTAAAATAAAAAAATTCTAATGATTTTTTACTTGTTATATTTACATGTAGTCAGAACTTTTTTACATTTTTAACTTGCTATATTTACATTCAGTCAACACAATTTTCACTCTTCCATCAGTAGAAACAACTAAATTTAACACCTAGTTAACAAGAATAATTAAACTAGAAAACTACCAGATGGCCAAATTGAACTTCTGCTGGTCTGCCCCAATTCTTGACCATTACTCCAACCCCCAAGGCTCTCCAAAGTCACTGTCTGACCTCTACCACTCACACCCCTCACTCTAGATTTTCAAAATTTATTGCTTACATGGGTAACCAACCTTCAGAGTTCTACACTCTACTAAATTCCCTTTCCATTCAGTTAAATTGATTTTTCATGAAAGAAATACAAGTAATTAAGATGAATTCAGTTGAATGGGAGGAAATAGGAGCATCATCCCAATGATGGAGAGGGCTCAGAACAGTGGTCTCATGAGAGATGAGAAGACTTCTGTTCAAATTCTCCCTTTAACACTTACTGACTGTGTGACCTTATGCAAATCAGAGAAGGAGCAAAATTGCACTGAAAAAGGGAGAATTCTCATCCAGCAATTTCCTCTACCTGTGAAATTAGAAGCCTAGTCTGTATTATTTTTACAGTATGAATTTCAAACTTGTTATGAAGATAAACTTCTTTTGCTACTTTCTTGGGCACCAGAATTGCTGTATATAGCTTTCAATACTGCTTTAACTTGTGACAATAGTCCTGGATGAAAAGACCTCCAGACACAGGTCCAGAGCTTTTCTTCTCATCAAAATTTACCTCTTCTGTTCTACTCTCTGAGGGACTATCTGGCTAAAGTGAAAAATTAATTCATACTAATGGCTGGCAATTATTTAGCTGTCGTTCCTAAGAGGGAGACAGAGAGAAAGAAAGATACCCAGAAAGAGAAAGAGACAGAGACAAAAAAAATAGAGAGAAACAGAGACAGAGAGAAAAAGATGGAGACAGACAAATAGAGAGAGACAGGAAGAGACAGTGAGACAATAAAGATACAAAAACAGATAGTCACAGAGGAAGAGGAGAATTTGTGTATAGTTAGATATCTGATTATGTATATATATATATTATATATATATATAAATATATAGCTATATCTTGGTAGATAGAGATATATCTCTATATAAGCATCTATATATAGATATGTCCATATATAAATATCTAGATTTAAACACAAAGATATGAATATGTCTACACACATACATATGATACTTTAATATATACGCCAAATCAATAGTTCTCAAATTTTTGTTACTTCATTCTCCTAAAAATTGAGAATCCCCCTCCCCAGAGAGCTTATTTATGTAAGTTATATACCTCAATATTTGCCATATTAGATATTTAAATATATTAGTAGTATTATAATAAAAAAAAGTTTTGACCCTACAGATTCCAAGAAAGGGTTTCAAGGGCTCCCAGGTTTCCCTGGACCACCTTGAGAATTGCTACCCTAAATTAAAGGAATAAATTTTGGTGGGAATTTTGAAAGTTAGGGAAGTTTCCAAGACAACTGGACAATTTTCTCCCCAATCACATCATGTGGCTAGCTGCTAGTATTAGCCTTAGGGATCCTTTCCAGTAAACACCAGGGAAATTCTGAAGCTGCTCTTCCTTATGTCTTCCTGAGCCACATTCTTTTAGTTCCCCAGAAATGGGCTGTCCCCCAGGCCCGAGCCCTTTTGCCAGGGTGTACCCCAAGATCCAGGGGCTTTGCTCATTAATCCATCTTTAGAGGACTGGTAAGAAACCCCAGGCAGTGGAGAGAGAAAAGGAAAAAAACAAAAAAATGAAAAGAAGTGGCGGGGAAGGGGGATAGGATATATCTGTGCAGCCCCTCAAATGAGTAGACTGTCAACTGACTGTCAATTCTGCTTATTAAGAAATAAAGCTAACTTGGAAGAAAGCTTCCATCCCCATCATCAGAGGCCTAGTTTGAATTAGAGAGACTGCCTTTTTACCCTTTCCAGGAGTAGAATACTGTTTTGTTTTGTTTTGTTGTTTTTAAACCAAGGATGGCTTTCTTTCAAGTAAATGGGACACGTGCCCACCTCCTGAGCCAGAAGCAAAATACAGCCAGGGTGACTGCCAAGGAGAGGAGGGGATCAGGAACTAAAAATCAAGGGAGAAAAACAAACAAAAATATGAAACATCATTTGAAGTGTGCTAGTAAAAATGGGCATCATTCCCCCCCTTCCCCTATCACCACCACCACTATATCTAAAAGGGTTATGTCATAATGACTAAATAGCCTGGAGAAAAAAATGCTAACCAACACCCATAACCACAACTTGGTCCAGTTCTTGCAGAATCAGTAAAAAAAAAAGTAAAGATTTCCTCTCCAGTGATCCCAACTGCAGAGGGTCTTTGATTCCATCTACCAGTGATCAGACAGGGGAAGCAATATTTCTTAATCTTGTTTTCTCTTCCCTTCCCCTAAACAACACAGAGAATTGTTTCTTCCCTCCAACACTGACAGCTCCTGGGCTGTCAGAGCCTCTGCACCCACAGGGTGGCAGTATGGAGTTTTTCAAGCTATACACCAAAGATGCCATTATTTCTATTTCACACAACACGTTTCTTTTTTTTAAGTGGATGGAATATGGAAAATAATTAAATTAACCAAAAAGTAAATTTGTTGTTGAATTTAAATACAAGTTTATGAGCAAATATTATGCCATTTAGATGTAAAAGATAAATTACTTTTCATTCATTAGGGAGAGGGGACTTGGGTTGGCCAGGAAGGTCCCAGTGATTTTGTGGATGAAAGGGACTTAGAAATTTTCTGTTCCTTGCAGATATGGTATTCGCCCAGCAGCTAATAGTCTTAGAAAGCCTTAGAAAGTTGCCAGGACTCTAAGATGTTAAGAGACTTGCCTCAGGTCACAGAGTTAGTTAAGTTTCCAAGACAGAAATATAATCCAGATCTACTTGAGTCCAAGGTTAACCATCTATCTGCTGGGTTGTGCTCCCTCTCTCATTCATTTTTATTTCTTCTCAATTTAAGAGTTTGCTTTTCAGAAAATAATGATTTTTAGACAGGCAACATCACCTAATGGGTAGAGATCCAGCTTTGAAGTTAGAAAGACTTTGTTTAAATTTTGCTAAATACATGCTAGCTCATTGACCAAGGACAAATTCCTTAATATTTAGAGTCCCCAGACAATTCACTAAGACTCTTTAGAAATTACAGAGGAATCAAATTCCGTTTTAAAATGCTAGGCATTTTAAAAGACTATGTTGTCCTTTAATAAAAGGGCGGGGGAATATCTAAAATTGTTTAGCTTTTTTGGTCATTTTTCAAACTTTTCAATTATTTTTACCTATAGGACTAAGATGAAATGGCCCTAGTGTTGGAAAGGAATAGTAAGAAACAGCTAAAATATTGTTTCAGAAAGCATATTTGACAAAATTCTCTCTTGGTCAAATTATTTATTCTAGGCAGAAACATTCCACAAGAAAAGGAACTACAATGAAAATTCTGTAAGGATGTGTGTCTGTAAAGCTATGCTACAGGTTTTTCATTTGAACCTATAGAACCAGGCTCTTTGATTTGTAGTCACATTTCACATACACAACTCCAACTTAATTTTGAATTGGAATCACAGTATTATTTTAAATTTTTATTTATTTTAGGCAATGGGGTTAAGTGACTTGCCCAAGGTCTCACGGCTTGGCAATTATTTAGTATCTGAGGTCACATTTGAACTCAGGTCCTCCTAACTCCAGGGTCCGTGCTCTATCCACTGTGCCACCTAGACGCCCATCACAGCATTTTTAAAGAGCTAAAACTATTGAAAACCTTCGCTTGGTCAGTGTCATTTCTCTAAAGGGGTTGAAAGTGTTGCCCATTTGTTTTATGTGTCAGGCCACAAAATAATAGAAATTAGAGCTCATCTAGTTCCTAAAATTGATGCCTAAATTGTATTTGATAGAGCTTTAGAAAAGAAAGAAGACAATGACAAACTTTGAGAATTTGAAGTGGGCAGGAAAGGAGAGGAGAAGGAGGTGAAGTGAGGTCTGAAGGGAAGACAGAATAAGACATGCCACTATCTATTATTTTCATCATAATAATGGCAATTTATATCAATAGAAAGCTTTATGGTTTACAAAGGATTTCCCTTGCAACAACTCTTTTAGACAGTGCAAATATTCTTCCTATTTGATGGAAAAAAAACCTACTCATAATCACACAGCCCAAACCTCTTGTCTCCCTAATGATCGACACTCTACAGTAACAATGCTTCCAGTACAACCAGCTCTTCTCTCAAAATGTTTTACATACTACTTGATTATTTAACCTTTCCATTAGAGTAGGTAGGAAGTCGATTCATTTACACCAGCCTAAAATAGTGGGCAGAGGGCTAGATTTGCAGTCAGGAAGAACCAGGTTCCTATCCCGCCTCTGACATTTACTGTGAGACAACTCACAACTTTCCCAAGACTGGAAATTCCCATTAACTATTCTGGGAATAAATCAACAGGCACAAAGAGATTATGGATTGAATGAAAGTTGCCTTCTTCAGGTCACAGTCATTCTTTCTACTGGATCATATTTGGATTTTGAAACTATTTCAAGTGATATCAATTATCCTGAAAGGGCTTTCTATATCCCTCCCACACAAAACTAAACATTGCACTATTCAAGTAATTCCCTTGCATTAAGGCATCACTTCCAGAATCAATCAGCAAGCCTACTATGTGTCAGTATTGGGCTATGAATACTAGAGATATAAATAAATTGTTGACAAGCAATAGCTGTCTGGCTTAGATTGATACAATTAAGTCATTAACCTTACTAACCTCACAGGGGTATTGTACTTTATAAGCCTTAAAACATTGAATAAATAGAAGCTTTTATTACTATCTCTATTCAATAGAGATTAGTTTCCCAGGTTACTTAGCAACAATTATCCTTGTTAAATAAATGAGGCAGCTGTGAAGTAGCAGCAGATAGAGCACTGGTCCAATTAAGAAGACTTAGGTTCCAATCTAACCT